>NC_133331.1:55347348-55647348 GCF_042186555.1 Aquarana catesbeiana | reverse complement strand
TTTTAAAAAGAGAGACGGCGGTCCCTGTATCTCAGACGTGGCGATCCACAAAGTCCACATAAATGAAAATGATGACGGAGGAAGAGAAGTCCTCGCTATGGTTTTTGATGATTCTCTAGTAAAGAATAAAAATAAAAGAATAGACGCTGCTGGGAAAAGAGGCAGAAGAAAGGGAAAAGCAGCTTTGTCCTGGACTCGAGGGGAGTGCTGCGTTTGAGCCGGGACCGGGGTGGTCCGTGTCATAAAAGAATGTGCCTAGGTAGCAGAACAAGGTGGGAGTGCGTCCCCTGGGAATCTGCTACCTGGAGATATGCGGCTGTCTCTCACACACTTCCTGCCGGGAAAGATGCGCCCAAGCAACTCAATCAATTATTTTCATGTCGGCTTTAACAAAAGGAGAGGCATTCAGCTTTACATCAAAACTACAAGTCCCAGCACATCCTACCATTGTAGATTCTGCATCTGTGCTGTGCTAGTTTCATTAATACATACTGTATAGCACTATCATAGCAAGAATATAATAAATATGATGCAAGCATTTAAAGTACAACTAAAGTCTCCAAATGAGTTACTTGATACAAGCCCCATAAAATGAACAACAAACATCCTATACCTCCCCTGACTGAGCCAAATCCTCCTTCGTTTATATCTCCCACGCTCCCCCTCCCAGACACTGCAGCTCACGGCGGGAGGGTTTTGCCAGCAGAGGCAGTGCTGCCAATCCAGAAAACAGTGGGTGGGACTGGGTGTGGCAAGCTACAGCAGTGACAATGCTGATAGCCACGCCCCCTACAACAAATTCTCCTCCCACTGTAGTGTAAGCAGACACCGCCTACACGAGAGTGACAACTTTGCTCTGAGTTCAAGATCAGCGCAGCATCGTTGTCATCCCATCGCAGGAAGCTGCATTAGGTCTGGATCACTTTATGAATTGCACAGGAATGAGCTGATCATTCCTGTGTGATTCACATGTGATTCACATTCCTGTGTGATTCACATGTGATTCACTGCGGTGCAATTTGAGCCCATTCATGCACAAAGTGTGAATGCGGCCTTAAGGTGTTACTAAACCCACAATAGTTAAATCAGTCTGTATATGTAGTAAAGCATGCTTGTTATACTCACTGTGGAGTCTAAGGGGTTAATCCTCTGTATTGTGTAAAAAGGCTGTTTGATCCTGTCTTCTCTGATCCTCCCGTTATTCCACCGTCCCCAATCCATCTGCTGATAGTACAGAGTCTTGGGAGCACTTTGCACATGTTCAGTTTGGTGTGTATTGCTAGAGAATTTTTGTTTTTTTGAGAGAGTGCATGTGATCGGCACAGGGCCATTCAGCAATGTGCAGACAGAGGGTCAGCAGCCTCATAGGACAGTCAGAGGAGAATGAAAACTCCTCCTACCAGCTTTAACCAGACACTGATAGTAGTCACTAAGCTGCTATATACTGCTGATGAGAAAAGGTATTTAGCAGTTTATATTTACTAAAGCAATTGCATTTCCATGTTCCTGTGTACTGTGGGAGATCAGATATAGTGAATGCAGGTTCCTGGGTTTAGTAACACTTTAAGCAGGCCATACATGGATCAAAATTTGAACAGTTCAGTGGGGACCAGACAAATTTACATCTATGTATGGGCACTGTGGTTGTACAGAATTTGATCTACCATCTAGGCAACAGCTCTGCCGGATTTTCCCCGCTATCAGAATATAATAGCTCAGCGGGAGGATTCCCCCATCCACATCGAGCGTGTATATGGGGGAATCAAGTCAGTTTTTTTTTGGGTTTTTTCCATTCAACCTGGCGACTCATCTATGGGCTGCCATAGTCTTCTAGGTACCATTAGACCCCGTCCACATTTCCGCGTTCCCGATCGTGCAAGGAAAACACACCCTTTGCCATGCATTTCGGAAACAGGCTGCAAAAATGCATTGCGCTTGTGTTGCCATTTAAATGTTAAAGGCACCCCAAGCAGGGGTAATAGGCGTGTGTTTTTTGCATGTTTTGTCACATGACAAATGTACTGTAAAGCACAAAAAAGTATAGTAAAAAAAAACATGCGCACTCCACTGAAAGCACCTATTGGGGCGTTTGTTGCTCGTAGGGTAGCCCGTTCAAGTGAATAGGCTGTCCTATGTGCTATGCATGCTAACACGTGAAAAACATGCAAAAAAAATAAAAATTGCGTTCCCGCCCGCATTTGTGAACACAAGTGAAAGGGGCATTACTTATCACAGGGTCTTTAAAACTGAACTCCAAATAAACAGCTAAATGCACAGATAACATACATAAACATATATACTGGCTGTTTTACCTGCCAAATTAGTTGTATCTCTCTCCATCCAGACCCAGTTTTTACACATCTCTGCCACACAGCACAAACCTGCCTTGCAGGACAGGAGACCTGCTGCAGTTCAGTAACATTTACAGGTCTTGTCCCTCCCCCCAGCCGGTGACTGGACAGTAAATGGATAAGCAGCAGACTGATGAGCTTATCTCTGTCACTCCGCTCTCTCCTCCTATCAGCATATTCATTGTTGGGAATGACCGATGCAGCACACTTGAGTTTCTCATTGTGCCCTATGCCAGTCTGAGTTCTGCTGCACAGATGATGCCAAGTCAAATTAATGTACTTACACTGAGTGTATTAAAAAAATACATGTAAGGATGAATAAATGAATGAAGAGCTGCACTATGTCTTTTATCTGCCTGGAGTGCAGCTTTAACCTCACACTTGGCTGGAATGCTGCCTGTGGTATTTGGAATGCTGGGACTCCTGATAATTGTTTTTGCTTTCCTTCTGGAACGCTATTCTGTAATCCACTGAATGCTACAGACCTCTGTTTAGCGCTAGCATTGTCCAGAGCATTCAGCCGCATTATCCCAGGATCATATTTTACCCCAGAGGAACCCTTGAAATAGATTTCAGGTCTCAGGGAACTTCTGCTAAGACTAGTTCATTGGGATCATTGGAAAAATGCCCTTTACATTGGTGGTCAGTAGGAAGAGTGCCCATCTTACAGTGGTGGTCGGATCGCCACCCTTGCAATCCTTGCAGTCATGCCAATAGCTCTGAACCTAGAACTAGGTAGACACCATCAAATGGAAGGTCAACTAGCAACACCTCAAGGAACCACTAGCAATCTCTTGAGGAACCCCGGTTGAGACTGGCTGGTGTAGTTTCTTAAAGAAGAACTAAAGCCAAAACATGCCAGGGACGGTCCTCAGTCCTTACCCCCACAGTGTAGCTGAATCACGGGTAAGACGGTTGCTGAGGGTTGCTTTGGATCCGAGCAGCGGAGGGGAGCTATGGGCTCAAGCCTCCATCATGGTCCGCAGCAGGCCACGCCCCCTAAAGCCAAAACTTAATAAAGTCATCCAAAGTTCTCCTCAGTTGCTTTCCCATATCCACTACAGGAAGTGAGAGGAAATCCATCCAAAGTGAGGGAAATCCATTGTTACCAGAACTAGAGTGGTGACCACTCAAAATTTGGGATTTATCTTCAACTTTGTCCCTCAGTGATAACGGTCACCAGGACAAACAGAGAGGGCGAATCTGTACCAGGGATACAAACGGCAAATAAACCCGACGGTTATGCTAACCCCTCTTATGGTCAAAGATGGTAGAACATATGGTCATAGCACATAGAACCTATGGTCATCGAACATATGGTTATAGAACACAGAACCTTATGGTCATAGAACCTATGGTCATCGAACATATGGTCGTCAAAAATATAGTCATAGAAAATAGAACCTATGGTGGTCATCAAATTTAGAACATATGGTCATAGAACAGATGACCGTAGAATATATTATCATAGAACATATGGTCATAGAAGGTAAAACATATGATCATAGAACATATGACCATAGAACATATGGTCACAGCAAACAGAACATATTGTCATAGAGTGTAGAATACATGGAACATGTGGTTATAGTGTGTAGAACGTATGTTCATAACATGTAGAACATTTGGTCACAGAACATAAAAACATAAAGGTGGACTGGAAGGGGGACAGAACATATAGTCATAGAACAAATGATCATAGCACCATAGAAAATATGTTCTTAGAACATAGGGCATGTGGTCATAGAACACGTGGTTACAGAATATATGGATATAGAACACAGGTCATCTGGACATGTGCAGGATTTCTATATGACATAAACTGTGGGCAGTTGTACTGAGCAGGAAGAGGGGTGAGCAGTCAGTGGGAAGATGGCGATGGCTTTAGCCCATGGTGGTGGTTGGTGGAAGGCCTACCTTTGTTCTAGACTGCCACGGGTGATGCAAATTGAATAAGTAAGTACATACAGACAATAATGACAAGAAGTAATGATTTTTGGTTATCACAGTGTTTGTTTTCTGGGTTTTAGGGTACTGAATCACTTGAGGATGAAGTAAAGGTCAGCAAGAACTACTACCATTACTTGTGGCCCTCTCCAGGTCACTTTGAAAAGTGTATTTTATAAATGGAAACACTAATGCCCTGTACACACGGTCGGACTTTGTTCGGACATTCCGACAACAAAATCCTAGAATTTTTTCCGACGGATGTTGGCTCAAACTTGTCTTGCATACACACGGTCACACAAAGTTGTCGGAAAATCCGATCGTTCTAAACGCGGTGACGTAAAACACGTACGTCGGGACTATAAACGGGGCAGTGGCCAATAGCTTTTATCTCTTTATTTATTCTGAGCATGCGTGGCACTTTGTCCGTCGGATTTGTGTACACACGGTCGGAATTTCCGACAACGGATTTTGTTGTCGGAAAATTTTATCTCCTGCTCTCCAACTTTGTGTGTCGGAAAATCCGATGGAAAATGTGTGATGGAGCCCACACACGGTTGGAATTTCCGACAACACGCTCCGATCGGACATTTTCCATCGGAAAATCCGACCGTGTGTACGGGGCATTAGTCTTTAAATTCCTTTTATCAATTCTTTATATCATCATATCATTTCAACCCTGAAAATGGTCATGAACACATTTTTGGAACTACACTAGTGCCAGATTTCATGCCTCGGCCAGTTAACACCTCCAATTGGTTGAGGGCCGACAGAAGGGAGCAAAAGCAGCCCAAAATCACCAAACCGATGTGCCCAATACAGGGTTCTCCTCACTACACCCATGTTCCATTGGGGTGGGTTCTCTGAAGAGGTAGAAAATGTCCCCTTTTCACATATTTAATTTTAAATCTGTAGCTTTTATTAAACGAATCCCTGGTGATCCTACCACAATGGTCCTTGTTCAGGCACTTCCTATATTACGGTAACAACACTCTGTTCCTGTCTCCCAGTTTTGCACCTGTGTTGTCTCGTGTCTCAGAATTTTGCACCTGTGCTGTTACCTGTCTCCCACTTCTGGCGTTGTCACCTTATCACATGGGCTTCTGATGGAGGCTGCAGTTGGGCTATTTCACCACACATTACACAGGCATGGTCCAACTGTTGTCACCATGAGGAAACCCATCCTTAGAAATGACATGTAGCCATCACTTGGGTGCATGTAGACAGGAAGTGACTGCAAAGAGGCTGCAGGAAAATAGCAGCACTGAGAGGCAAAAGAAGGAAAAAACAATTTTTATGTGAAAAAGTTGATTGTTTATGATCCACAGTGAACAGGGCAATTTAAATGTCATTCAGTTGGAGGTTGCATCAGCTTTAATAAAGAGATGCTGTGTGCACTTTAAACAGCCAATCCTGTACAAGGGAAATAAAAAATAAAAAAAAGAGAATAGAGTGAACTTTCAGCAAATTGCATTTTCACTTTTTATTTTAAAGTTTGCCAAATCATTTTTGGCGTGACTTTCACATTTTCACAGACGTGCCTTTCTGTGTTCGCCTGACAGAATTTATTATCCAGATCTGCAGATTCTCCCTCTAGTGGCCAAATCTATGTCTGGAATTTCAGTTCCCATCCCTGCTGAGATAAAACCAATAAGAAACAAAGGCTTATTGTTATGAATCAGCCTGGGCTGACTAATAGATGTACACTGAATGAGAGAAACTTTTATGCTTAATCACCACTGTAATGCTAAGTAGAAGACACGGCCTTCATATTTTATAATGCCGACACTGACGTGTATTTGCAAACATAAGATTTTAAAACATGAACACATTCTGATTAGAGGATTTGTTTTAAAATCAGACCTGTCATCAGATATATGTGTTCAATATAAGTGCAGTGTACTTCTTAATAAATCAGTGTAACCCTTCCAGGTATTTATTACCACTCACAGAGATCCCAGTACTCCCCCTAACAATGCCTTTAACTGCTTTTCTCTCTGGAAGGACAGCGCCATTTTTGTTCAGGCATCATCCAGGGTCACATCATCTTCCTGGACTGGACACTTTTTGTTTGGATATACTATATAGAGCATTTATTTATGGACTTTTGCATTAGCATTGGCTTATAAGCCTTTAGAACTCTGTAGCGTTTGTACACCACGTTAAACCTGGGGTAGGCATGGCCTTGATCACCGGAGCTTGCAATCTAGAGGATGTTAAAACAGAAAGTTGAATGAATGCTACGTAACATTATAATATTATTAATATTATATTATAATTAATAATAATATTATTATTTAATAATTTTAATAATAATATTTAATATATATATATTTACATTTCTCACATATATGTGTGTGTGTGTAACAATTATTTATACATATATATAATATATAAAACTACTAATAAAAAAATAAATATATAGTATTAATACTATATATATATATATATATATATATATATATATAAAATATATGTAAATAAATGATAAATAATATAACATACAATGGTATATAATTTATTTTCAGCTTCTTTTTTTGGATCTGAAAGATACACTTTAGTGGACAGTAGTTGTTCTGTGCGGCACTGAGGTCCTGAGTGGCCGTAGCAAATTTAACATGCGGCAGCGCCTGTCAAACTTGGCCATTCAAATCAATGGGGGTGCGCCACAATCTAGAGCCAAACACTTGCGCCACCTTAGCCCCATTGTTTGACAAATAAAAAAAGTCAGGAGGTGGCAGGATCGCCTTCTGAACGCTGGTTAGCCTCACTTTGAAAAGTAATTCACCGCAGATTGCATTTCAAAAATGGTCTAGCGTGAACCTAGACTAACTATAGGAAATACACACAGCCAAGAATAAATCTGGATTGGTCTTTGGGAACATTTGGTATGTGAAAGTTTTAATTGTTGAGTGCAGACATTTAACCTGGTGTAAGTTGATTAGTTACATGGGGCCTCAGCTTTGGAACTCCAGTATCACCAACAGGGCTGCACATAATATCCTGTATGTGTTATGCTACAGGTTAGGTGCAGGAAAAGAAGAAAAAGCTAGTGGCACTCCGTATATTCAAAGACTAGAAACGTTATTGCTCTGGACAAATCTACAGAATATTCCCACCTGTGAGCTGACGCATTTTATCCAGAAGACTGGGCTTCATTGTGGATCTGTATAGTTAAGCCCAGTCTTGTTGAGGAGGTGTTCCCAGATGGGAAACTTCTGTTGGTTTGTCCAGAGCAATATGTTTACTAGCGGTTAAATATATGGCGTAGCTCATTCTTTGACGTGCAGGGTCTAGGACAACCCTGGCCAGTATCCATTGTCCCCAGAGGGTGACCCAGATAAGGGTTTGGGAACACCAGATTGTATCCCTTTACATATGAGGTGTGAATGGAGACTGGACACATGTTGATGGAAACTGGAAACATGTCGAAGGAGGCTGTTGGAGATTAGGGACATGTTACGTGAGACTGCTAGAGATTGCTCCCACTGCTGGGGCCTGGGGCTGCACAATATGTATGGTTAGCCCTAACCCTAAGTACAAAAGGGCCATGTGCAGCCCGAGGGCCACAGGTTGGGTACCAGGGGTTTAACCATGAAACTGCCCTGTAAATGAACCTATATAGAGCTTTGGGTCTCTGCTCAGGCTTCTGTAGCCATGACTGTTGGATTCCTTTATGGATGCAGGCTGAGTAAAGAGTCCATCCTGACTCTGTGCAATATGTAAACAAAGAAGGTATCCCAATTGCCACACACCATACAAGCCCTTCATACAAGTAGTAGCAGCCTTGGCGCGGCCCAGTCTAAGCCACATCCCCCAATGCGTTTCACCCCTTCCGCAGGACTTAGTTATGTAGGTCCTGTAAATGATTCACTCATAGAAATTAGACAAGAGGTGCTGTGTTCCCTTTCCCTCGAAACGGGTAGATGATTGTGTTCAAAATGTCTCATCAATCTCTTTATGCTTTTCACCTGTTTCCCTGTAGCATTGGCTTAGCCATGTAGGTATTGGGTATTAGAGGTCCCATAGCTCCATCTCTGAACACATCAGTTGGGTGAAGCTGGTGTTTTACTACTGCCATTCTTCCAGTTCAAGCTAACTATTAATGTCGTCAAAGCTGTTTTGTGCAATCTACCGGCATGAAAGGAGTTAAGAGATGCATCCTATGCATCAGGGATTGAGTAGCAGCTCTAGCTGTTAGTTGCAGTGCTCATTCCCTCTTGTTTGTGATCTTAGTGGTAATATTGGTGTTTCTCTCCCCCCCTCCCCCCCCGGTTTATTCATCACCAGCTTGGCCACTCATCCTCCAAATCCAAAGGGCTCCCACCAGCAGAAGCCTAAGGTTTCAGGCTTTACCGTCTCCTGGCCCGTGATCTTCTCGGCAGTTCATGTCCCATAAGCCCTACCGTTTTTTGTGTCATTTACAACGCCATCAGTTGCTGCGACCTCCCTTGCCCCCCTCCCCCCTATTCCCCTTCCATTCCCCCCCCCCCCGGACACCGAAAATGTCACCCAGATAACTAGTAGCTACCCTTAGCGAGGGCAATGGTGTGTGCAGGTCCGCAGCCACCGCAGTCCACGTCCATTAAAACCCTCTCCGGGCTCCATCCATAACAACGCCATTGTCTTGTATTGTCTGCTGTCACGAGTAATGATAACTATCCATCAGTCCTCGTGGTTTTTAAATGAAGATAAATGGAATGAATAAAGCTTGTTTGATGCCGTCGCCACGGAAAAGGATTCCAGAACTGCAGCTAAAGATATGCTATTGTGATAATTGTGAAGTTCCCGCAGCGCGACGCGGCTAATATTTGTTTGACCTTTTGCTGATGTTATTTAATTGTGCGCCTTTTTTTTTACGTTTCATAAAAACAGCTGACATTTTCCGATTTTACTTATACGTTCGGCAATGAAGTAATTCAAAGCAACTGAGCCATTCCAGATTTATATTTATATTTATATATATATATATATATATATATATATATATATATATATATATATATATATATACATATATATATATATATATATCTCTTACATGGTAAAGACTTGGAAGTCTTTGATTTAGGAGGAAACAAAAAAACGAGGGTTGGAAATCCCGCGTAACTCTTGGAATTCCAAGGCAAGGCATATTAAAACTCAACACACCTTTCATCTCTTAGATTCTACATCCGCATATCTTTAATTTGCTCATCTTTTTAGCACCTCTATGATAAAGAACCCGGTTTCTCGCAGCCAGGGCTTCCTTTTTTGGGAGGATGTATAAAATACAAATTCCGGATTCCTATGCATGAATCACAAAGATTTATTTATTTTTTTTTTTTTTTTTAAAGTGGACCTGTTCTAAGACTGAATCTTTAAGAATTCATCAGCCCTTTATCTCTGTATCATAGCAATAAATAATTGTAATCAGATCTCTACACTAATGTTAGACGCGTCTTACGTACATTATGAATTGCACGCTTAAATTGATGTTACCTGTGAAGTGAACGGTCAACCCTTCTTGAATAACGCAATGCTTTTAAGATTACAATTTAAAAAAAATAATATATTGTCCCAATAATTGACCTAATAACGTGAAACGCCACCCCTGGTGTTTACTCTGCAATTTATCGGCGTTACGACACCCCCCCCTCCCCCCCCCCATCTTCTGGAATATGCGCATTGATACAGCCCGTGTTTGCAGAGCCATTTAGACAATGATGGCTTTTCCCTTTGTAAATAATAGATCACTCGTCCCACATTCAGATCTAATAGTGCAGCTTGCTGCCTCTGATTCAAGGACGCCGTGCATCTGCCTGGTAGATACACTCCACCAGAGGTCTCCTGCCAGCTAAGTGCGACCAGGCCAAGTGACTTTTCTCAGCCCCGTCACCAGGCTTGTCATGCCCCATGCTTCTCCGCTCCGTCGGAGTACGGAATCGCTTTTTTTTTTTTTGCCTTTGCTGCTCGACTGTTGGGGGTTTCACCAAGAGCTTCATTGAAAAACCCCAGAAAGGGGAGCGACTGAACCATTAATAACGCAGATAAGAACTCTCTATAGAAACCCTATACAATATCCTATTGCAAATTCCTTTTTCACATCCCGTCACAGCGCGCTTGTTCCTAAGCGTATATAAATCTCCGTATGCGCCGAGTCTTTTAATTTTTTTTTTTTTTCTTCATATGGCACAAAAAGCGTTTACAGTCTACTTGTTTTGTGGCTAGTTAAAGAATAAACGATTACATAATAAGATAGGAGTAGTAATTGCACTTACATATCTGTGTTCAGTGAGCAGACTGTCTGACGTTCAAAAAATAAAATAAAAAAACAAACAAAAAAAAAAAAATAAGGCATAAGGGAAGCATAAAGAGAAAAAAAAAGACAGTTCAAAACCAAAAAAACTGCCTTTGGGAAAGGCTTGTGGATATTTTTATTTTAAATTCTAGCAGATGGGTGTAATAACATTGCGGCTCCTGCTAAAAATACAAAAAGCCTCCTGCCAGAATAAGCAGGCTAGCTTTTTTGTTCCTTGGTTTTTTTTCCCTTCTCACCTGAGGGTAGAATGTTATTCCTAACTAAATATATCCATCATCTTTTTTTTTTTTTCTCTTCTGTTTTATCGCTCCCACACTTACACGCACTGCAGAAGATCCGAGCGTTTCAATGTTTTATTGCATAACGTCAGTTATTGCTTCCAAAAGCCGGTCTGATATGTCCACTGTAATGCCATCCCATCATATAGGTTTTAAAATTTTATTGTAAAGCTTTAAATAACAGCAACATAATGATTTTTTTTTTTTTTTGCAACATTGTTTTTGCAACATTGCATTCGTTATCAGCTCGTAAATTGTGCATCTTAATTAACATATAAAAGAGAAAAAAGTTATAGCATTAAAAAAAAGGGCAGTTACATTTTTAGATTATTCCTTTTTCTTTAGTTGACATGTAAATGTATGCATCCAAATTTATTTTCTTGTGTATATGGTTTGTTTGTTATGCAACAAAGTCACATGTAAAGCATCTTATTATTTGGTGATTTATCTTGCCCATTCTTGGCTGTCTTTCTACTATTAATCCAGTGCCGGCACGGCTTCGACAGCTGATATACCTGTCATCTGTTGTGTTGCGTCTTTGTTCATAATAAAGTGAAGAAAATACAAGAAAAATATAAAAAGTTAAGAAAAATCACAAGCACAGTTATAATTTTTTGTTACATTGTATCAGAATTGATTGTCCCTTATTGTTTAGTCCAACCACTGTTACTTAATCATTCATAGGCTCCATATAATGTTCCTCAAGCCACTGAGAAATTATAGGCACTGCTTTATGTTCATTTATAATAATAATACGTTTATCCAAAATAAGCAATCCCAATTTTACATTTTTTGTGCAATGGCTTTTCCACTAAATTCTACTCCTAAAATGAATCCAATTTCCATTTGAATTTTCTAATGTCTTACCACCATGAACTGTCACAAAGCAAATGTTTTAAAACTTTGCAAACCAACATCAGTGACATTTTCGGAGGGGGGGGTGGGGGTGGGGGGTCGAAAAACATTGACTGTCCGCTCTAAATTGCTGTTGCAGAATATTAGAAACTTGTATTAAACTTGCGGCGTGTTATCGTGGACGTGAATTGTGATACTTTGTATTACACTCTGGGATAGAGAGATAGACACAGGATTATAAAAAACAATTTCTAGGCATTTCTAGATGATAAATTTAATTTTCTTTGCTATTTGGAGGCCTGCTTTGAAAATGCAATTGTAATGAACACATTCACAACCGGAGAATAGATTTACCCTTGGCTTCAAATGGTTGACGTTATCGGGTTCTGTCATTCGTTCCTTCCTATTTTCAAGCTGCTAATTGATGTTTTTGAAGTCAGCAAGAAAATTGAGGGAAATGTCATGTGTGAACCAGTGCGGAAGTTAATAAGATTGACTTCGTTGACAGAATCTACAATGAGCGAAGAGACTGTATAATGGGACCACTGCGAATTCGTGCGCTCTCTTTGGAGTCAAAATTGACACCTCATGCTAGGCCGGGCGGTCGATAGAAAGACGGAACATTTGGGGAAGGATCTTAATCTCGTCTTCTCTTCCCCCTCCAACTTTGGTCTTCAGAGCTTATGTGGTGGCGCAAGCATCTGTCTGTCCAGAGGGCATTCTTTCTGGACTCAGCCAAATCCTTCACTAGGTCTCCCAATGCCCACCAACAATGCAAATTTCTTATGCTCTTTTGAGCTTGAAAGGGATAGAACCTTGAAAAGGTTAGATTATGGGGTATCTCAAGCAAAGATATACTAATATCGGTGTGGGTTATTTCAAATGCCTTGGCTTGGGTCATCAAATCCCTTAGCAAGTCTAAAGAGGAGCCCAAGTGGGTTTTTCAGCAAAGCCTTTTAAAGCGAATAAAAAAATGCTAATGGTGGTATCTTTAGCAGAGAGTAAAAAAAATAAAGGCTTCAAAATCTCAAGATAATCTCCTTTCTAACAAGAAAAGGCGGAAAAGAAAAACTTTCAAAAATGAGTCCATACATTTGTAGCTTAATTCTGCACTAATATTGGGAAGTTTATTGGATTTGCAGCCAGTATAATTATGGGATAGATTAGCTGTGTTTGGTTGAGCGCTTCTGATTATTTTTAGGCCTTCAGGGAGAAACGCTAAAGCCTTAATATGTCCACTACCCCCAAGCGGTCGGTCTTTGAAGCCACCGCTCCAAATGCGGTCTTGACTAGCGCGTGGCCTCCAAGGATCATCAGGCAGACACTATCCTCAGAATATCCAATTAATTTCATGGGCACTGATCAGTTAGCGCCTCTCTTTTTTTTTTTTTTAACCATTCTCGCCATTTGAAATGCAAACACAATGAAGGTTTTTTTCCGCCATTGGTCCACGTCCCTCGGTTAAGCTGTTGCCGCGAGCTAAGAATTTTATCGAGTGATGAGTCCGGAAGGCTGAGCCGATAAAAGGTTACACTACGTGATTTGCATGGAAAAACCATCTTCGGATTTATGAATGTAAAAAGTTCTTTAACTTTTGTTTGACTTCTTTTGCCCTTGTACGTATGGATAGGGTCCAACTATAAGGTGGGGAAAAGGGGGGGTGCGTTCCGTAGGGTTGAAACATGTTCGTGTTTCGGTAATTGTTGAATCTTTTAGCATGCTATTCAATAGATTAAAGATGGAGTCTTTCATACCGTTTGCGATATTTTCCAGTTTACCATTTGATTTGAATCGGTAGAGCGCGAATGGTTACGTATGCTTGGAAAGGAATGTAACGCAATCAAATTTTATTCAGCTGTTTAAAATTGGATGATAGGTGCGCTAGGTGTTATTAAGAATTTAATGTACCACCAAGGGAATATTTTTATGCTACTTAGCTGTGGACATTTATTATATTGTGTATATTTCAGATTTGTCATGAACCCAATCCTAATTCGTGTGAAATTACTTAACAAATTAGCATTGTTGAGTGTATCCAGTGCAGGAAACTTGATATAAATCCCACATCCGCGGGCAGTTCACACAGTGCACTTTAGGTGATCTCATCTTAAACTCCCATATATCTCAGCTGAATGCAGGAAATGGTGGGCATTCTTTGTTGATGCAAAGATCCAATAGACATTTTTTTTATCCCTTTCTTGATCTCTAAAAGTATTTTTTTTTTTTTTTTATTTAACAGCCATAACGTGGGTAAAAAAGCAAGGGGAGGGAATTCCGAGCTTCAAACCGTTGTAATGTAGGAGGCAGTCTGCATAATGCTTGCTGGAGTCTTGACATGTTTCACTGGAAATATTGGTACCCCTACCAAATGTGCTTGCAGAAGGGACAGGCAAAGCTGGTTACCCAGTTTGCTTCCTCCTTATTCTCGAGCTGTCTGTGATGAGTGAGGCAGGTGACTCCCCGTGGCTGCATTTTCATGACAACATGCCATCTAAAATTGCAGCCCTGTTGATCAATCTTCTGTACGTGACAGCTTTGCCGCAAGGCCTGGGTCTTTGAGAACCAGCTCGATGCCTTTTCCCTTCTTTTTTTCCTGCACTAATTGGGGAAAGTTTTTCACTGTGCTTGTGGCATAAGAAATGCTTTTGAACATTGTCACAATTGAGTGTTGACTTCTTTGGAATTGCAAGTAGGTTAAGTATCAACATTAAACACAAAAGATAATAGTTCGATAAAAAAAAAAAATGTATTAAAGTGGGCTTGGGAATTTACAACAATTGAGTTATCAAAAAGGTACATTTTCTTTCCAAAAATAAAAAGCATTTAACTCAGAACCACAAAATACATTTTTAATAAAAGTATTAAAAATGTTTAATTGCTTTATTACGATAACTGAAAGTGAACAATAAAATATTTTTTGGTTGTTTGCTTTACATGAAAATAGTAGGACCCCTCACAGTAGGGACATCTTTTCTTTGTCATCCTCTTCCCTTTTTTTTAAATTATGAAACACATGGTAAATTTGCATATTTTTACAGGAAGACGAAAATAAATATAATGGAAAAAAAATATTTTTAGATCATATTATTGGTATTATTATTATTAGTAGTAGTATCATTATTATTTACATAACAATAAAATATAAAAATTGAATTTTACTTTTATCTTATATATTGTAAATATTATTTTACTATACAAGAGCTGACAATGCTAAACTGTTTTTCTAGTTTATATTCATCAAACAGGTTGACTGACGCATTTTAGCTCTGCAACGTAACGCAAATTGATTTAGTTAAATTCTTTATTTTGCACCTGTAAATATATCTCAGGGTTGTATTTGATTTGGCAGAGCTTTCTCTGAGCTCTTACGGGTGAATGTGATCGCTGAAAATCATAGATTAGATCCAATACATCTTTTCATAGCTGCAAAATGTTCCTCTTTTTTTTTTAAATGTCCTCGCTCTACACTTGTCTTTATGTGTTGTAAACACATTAACAGTTTGCTTTTATGGTTCGCTTAAAATGCTATCAAATATTTATACAATCAACGTGCTTCAAAATGCTATTGAAATCTTACAGTGTCAGGTGCCATTCTCCCCCTCAGTGAGGAGTGAAAAGAAAATGTTAATTTTATTTTTTAAAGCTTGCATTTAGCAAAGAAAATGATTGACAAAAAAAAAAAAGAGTAGAAAAAAAAAAAGGTGTCTCTTTTTTTTTTTTCAAAGCATACTGGTTATATAATTTGTTTTGAAAACTGTAATTGGTACAATTAGGAATTTCACCCACACCCCCATCTAGTCGAGAAATAAATTACAAAAAAAAAAAAAAAAAAAAAGAGCAGACATTTTATATAATTAATTTGTTTCCATTGTAAAATTCATTTGCTAAAAAAATTGCTTTATTAACATTATCAAGCCTATGACTGGTAAGACATCAGATCAGACACGACGAGTATGAAGGGCAGCTTAGGGAGAATTGGGCTTTAAACCCTCTGCAGATCGGAGTTAGGATCAAAGGAGCTTGTATTATGTGGCTGTGTGAGACTTTGAAGTCTTGACTGCACCTACAGCACTCATTTCATCAAGTTCACTAGTGTCTTAATAGCAGATCAATAAGTTTCAAAGTCGGAGAGTTAATTTGAAAGTAGTGCTGATGCGTTCGTGCTGGGGAAGCAGAGATATTGAGGAGGAGAAAAAGCAGACTATTTAAAACTCATGAGTGTGATGCGTCCTTAATAACTGTTATTGTACTTTTCTAAATCAGATTTGAGACGTTGAATTTTTTTAACCTTTGCATGTAAAGTAACTGTAAGAGCTTGGTAATAGTAATTTACAGACAAACATACATTGATATTTTTTTTATTTTATTTTATATCATTTTAATCTGAACAATTGAAATGTAATGTGCTTACTTTAGTAATTGTTGTTTTTAAATAATAATATACAGGTAAATAAATATACATAAAATCTCTCTCTCGCTCTATATATATCTATATATATAGCTAGATATTTTATGTATATTTATTTACCTGTATATTATTATTTCAAAAACTATTTTTTAATTTGGTAATTCATTGCAGCCACTATTTTTTTTTCCCCGGAAACAACTGAAATTTCATTAGTCTTTTGAGATCAATTAATTTTTTTAACTATATGTCCAGATTATTTTTTAATTTTAATAAAATATAACAACTTGCTGTTTAAAAAGAAAATCAAGTTCCTTTATATTTTGGATCTTCATAGTTGTCTAAAAAGTAGTAATCAGGGCTGCTATTCTTTTTAATTCCATCAGTTTCCTTGCATTCCAGTGGTAACTTGATCTAAATACATGTTTATGTTATTAAAGGTGTTCCCCGGATCTTGCAATGAGCATTTTAATTCTTATCCAGCCTGGTAAACAGAGGCAGGAGATTAAATTGTTTGAAAAATCTAAACAAATATAGTATTTAAACATTAGCGAAAGTTCTCTCGGACAAAAAAAAAAATGTTTCAATGCTAGACTGCGATTTACGGCGCATGAGAAAAAAATAACCATTTCAATTGTCTCTTTTTAATTCGTGTTGCCAATGTATAAAATGGGAATTGTAGCAATAGAAAAGGCTGAGAAGGAGAGATAATGGTAAAGCTTTTAATTCTGTTTGTGTTTTTGCCCCTACCGCCTTAAAACCATCTGTACTTGCGGAATAAAGGAGGGTGGGTTTTTGTCTTTTAGTTTATTATTTTTCTTTGCCTTTTTTTTTTTTTTCACCAGGGGTCAAATTCACACCCTTTCGTAACAAACCTCTAATTTAGAATGTTCATCTAAGGGTTCTTAATGGTATTAGAGGCTATTGGTGTGGACAGTGGGAGCAGCAGATTAGCCACATAAAGCCTTACAGAGTCGATTCACTGGGAAGATTAAGTAAAACATCTGTTATTTTACTTATGCAATACTTTTTTCTAACATTAAGATGGAAGTTAAAAATTTGAGGATAACGTATATAATATTTTTTAGTTGACAAGATTATGGGAATAGTAGAAAACATGGAAAAAGAGCAGTGCTCCCTGCACAAAGGTTGACATTCCCAGTCATTTTGCTGCCATTCCATTTTCCGCCTTGTTGATTTTTTTTTTTTTTACTTTTATGTTTTGAAGAAAATTGTGGCCAGATAAGCTCTGCAGCCTCACAGTTTATTTACTAAAGAAAAAAAAAAAAATACACTCCAAGATCATGAACTTACATTCACAATTGTTTTTTTCTGATATACTTCCCTAATAGTACTTCCCTCCACCCACATGGATGGACATGTTTTGTCATGGGTTTGTTAGTAGGCGATGTCACAATAAAGCCAAATGATTTTTTTTTTTTGTTTTGTTTTGTTTTTTAAAGAGTTCTTTAAATGTAGCACTTCATCCAGAAGAAAGTCTGATAAACCCCACTTGGGAACTGGGAGATGAGAGTAAAAAGAATTTGAGCTGATAAAGGTGTTTCTTGTCAAATTTGCGTGGGAATTATTTACTGTATCCTCTTATCTAGGGGAAAAATGATGGAGGACATTTAAAATTAACACAGATGGGATTTTTCAGTATGTTCAGTATTTTCAGTATAGTTTTTTTGCTGTTTTCAGATATTGCTATCGATTTAGTTAATAATAAAAAAGACAAACACTTACAAACATAAAAACATGGCAAAAAACAGCACAGCATGGCCAAAACTCTTTAGAAAAAAAAAAGTATTTTTTTTTTTTTTTTTTTTTAGCAACATTCAAAGAAAAAGCCCCATAACAAAATGGTCCAGTTTATTCCATAGCACTTCACACGTAACGATCTCTACTTCATTAAAAGCATATTAATCTGTTCCCCACTCCCCTGGGAGACACCTTTAAGATGATGATATTGTATCCCCCCCCCCCCCCCCCCCCCCCCCGAATTGTTAAAAAAAAAAAAAAAAAAATCTAGCAGATTTGGTCCCTGTCAGTCAGAAATAATTGTGTTCTTAATCTTGTCCCTGATGGATGACTCGAAGTTCAGCAACGGACTAGCTCCAATGACAAATACAATATTAATATTCATTAACTGCTTTGACAATGCTAATTTTGATGCAGTAGTAAAGGCCCTTCGAAAGTTAGCGGCCAAAAGCATCAGAGCTGCGCAAGGTGGCAAGATAATTTGTGCTGGTTTGCTGAGCTGAAGGCTTTTAAAGTCTTTCGCAAAAAAACCTAGGTACCACAAACAAAAAAGAGGAAGGGGGAAAAGTTCTGAGGCATTGGAAGGCAGGGCTGCGGAAATAATACGATCACAGCCCGCGAAAAAATTTGACATATCCGATGCTGCTTCTTTGAGCGAAATTTCTACAAAGTTGCAACAAAAAAGCATAGCATGGTAAGTCAGCACATTTTTTTTTTTTTTGATTTTGTTTAATCTTTTTGATCTTTTCAATTATCGCTATTTGAAGATCAATAGTCATTTCTTTTTTCTTTTTTTTTTCCTCCTCTGCTTGATGGCGCAGTGGCGGTTTAGTTTTTGCAAGGATGCCCATCGCTTTTTACTGAAGACAATCTTAAGTTTCTGTGAGTCCTTTTCTTTATTTTATCCTTCGGAAACCGGGGGAGAGAATCTGCTCGGGACGAGGGCTCCCGGTCCCGGGGAGATCCCGCCAAAGAGGTCGCCGTTGCGGGCGCTTACTAAGCCCTTAAAGTAGGAGTATATTTATTTTGGGATATTTTTGGAAGTTTTCTTTTTTTTGCCTTTTTAATGGTATTTTTCTTGCTTTTCTTCATGATCCGGTCACCACGTTTCTCCCTTGAAAGTGGGAAATGTTTTAACGCTTGGAAATTTATGGTTTTTTTTTTTTTGTTTTTTGTTTTTTTTACGCCTTTCTTTAAATTGTTTGCTGTTAGTTCTGTAAGCTAAAAACCCTGTTTCCCCTTTCTTAGCCTAGGAACTTTGTAGAGAAAAAGGGATTTGTCTATTATATTTGCCAAGTCGAGAAGCAAAATATTGCCTTTTGTTCTTATCATTGAACTGGGGATTGGGAAGGTGGGGAAGAAGGGGGAGTTTAGGGGAAGCAAAGAATACAAAGAATAACAGGGGGAAAAAAAAGACTCTTTTATTAGAGAACCATCGTTGAATTGAGGTGATCTTAATAATTATACTCTTCCCTACCAACCGTAATAATTCTCTGAATGCCTGAACTTGAGCATCTTAGCTGAGGATCTGTTGAGGAAAGCCTGCATCAGCTGCTCGCTCTACGGGTCGGTCTGCCTTATTGCTGAATGGTTTAGAGAAGGGTGCTGCCCTCCAGTGGAAGGAGCAGCCATTCTCTTCCTTTTTTTTTTTTTTTTTTTTTTTTTTGTAGAGTCCCTCATCATGTCGGTTTGTGGAATGCTCTAATCGGCAGCATGCTACAAAGCAGGCAGATTGAAGCAGCTAAATAATACTTGTAAATGGTAAGCTCGACTCATCCTTTTGCTTTTCCAAACTTTAGCCTTTAAATGTCATTTATTTGTTTGCATGTCTTGATCCTCTAAGCTCATACTTGAACACTTATTTCTTATTTCTTTTTTGTTTCCTTTTTTTTTTTTTTCCTTTAAATCTGACCCGCAGATATTTTTTTATGTGTAGACTGAATATCTGCTTGCTTTTATTTTAGAAGTGGGTGCCAGAAACATTCTTCTCCGTCTTTTTTTTTTTTTCTTATTGTATTGGCAGTTGCGTCATAATTTTCTGAATGTTTTGTTTTATCTTTTTCCTTGGTCCTTGTTTTCCTTAGAAATTGTTCCTTTGTTGCAGGTATGTTTAGGCTGCTTTTAATTGTCATACTTGTCTAGTCTATGGTTGTTTCTTTGATTCTTCTTTTTTTTTTTTTTTTCTTGAACCAAGGGAATCGGTCCCAGCTTCGGCATGCATTGCTGTCAGCTAATCTTGCAGCAAGCATCCTCTTACTGCTTGCAACCCGAAAACATTGAGAAGTTTTGTGCAATTTTTTTGTTTTTTGTTTTTTTTTTTTCCTCTTTTTTCCCCCCCCTGTTTTTGCCTCCTCTGGGGATCCCTCAAACAAATAATTCTCAGTTGGGATTGCCTGTCTGGGTTTCCCCTAGTTTCTGGCTTATTGTTGCCAAACAATTGGGAACTGTCCATCACCAGTCAGTACTTTTTTTTGTTTACTTTAGAAATTGCACGTGTTATAAAAGGCAGTCGCTGGAGTGTGGTGGCTGCTCTGAATAGAGGGAGGGAAGGCAATTAGCTGCTCTGTTGTTGGGGGCTTTTTACTTGTCAAACGGAAGCCTCATCGCTTTTGTTGCCACCTTGTAAAGGGAAATTGTTAGGTTTTGTTTTGGTATTAAGGGCCTTAAAGATTTCTAGCTGACACTCGGAGGCCAGACGGACGTGAGGAGGTGGAGTGAGGAGAATGTAGTTCATAATTTTTGTTTCGCAGTTAATGCAGTCCCTAAGCTTTTCACACCAGGAGAAAGGAATGCTAAACCATCTCTAACATTTGCCTTGCTCAAAGTCATTCAGCACTCTCCAGTGGCCAGCGGTGCTCTCAAAGGGGTCCTGCTCTTCCCTGGGCTCATCCTGGATGGGCCAACCATAAGCAATCAGAAACAGTACCACCAAGCCTCTTGTTTTTTTTTCTTATTTTCTTATCCCTTCTCCCCTTTAAAAACTCATCAGTTGAAGGTTACGTCAGTCGGTGACCTTGGCTTAACGTGTAGGCAGTGTGTCACGATAGGTAAAGCTTCGAGCAGTTGTAGCAAAGCTCCTTGTCTATTCACTCAGCAAACATTTGCAGTTCAGAGGTATTCGTGTGTGGGATAGGGGGTTTAGAGACACTGTTTGGCCACTGGGAGTCCAGTTTAACAAAAGGTCTCCTTTGTATTGTTTAAAGCCAGACTGATATTTAACGCTGAGTGAAGGTGGGATGGAAAGGAGCTGAACAGGCCACACAGATCTTGTCACTCCTTGACACAGTGACAGTGATCCTTCGATTTTTTTTTTTTTGTTCCCTTGTCTTATTTAAACCCTGAGATATTGGTTTTACCTGATGCCAGTCACAGGTAATATTCTGCTGGATGTGCATTGCCAGACCGAGTGGTTGCTCTTTTGTTTTTCTCAGTTTTAGTTACAGGCAAAATTACTTACCTGTGTAGGAGCCTAGTGATGGTGCACGGTTTCCCGTTAAGATTTCCCAGCCTGTGACACCTTGAAACCCATTTTGCCATGGCTGGGTCTGATGGACGTAGCTAGTTAGAGCCATTGGAGTGCGGTACAGGACTCTTTAAGATGTTAACCATGCAAGGCCAGTGCCCTTTATGTCGAGTGTCAACGTGAGCTTTTTGCAAAGTCTGGACGCGGGCGGAAGACTAAGTCAGCAGTGGAAGTGTTCGAGAGTTTTTCTTGACCTGAAGTGAGAGAAGAAGGCTGTTGGGTACACGGCGATGCCATTTTAGATGGGATGGATGTACTCTGTGACAGAAAGACTTTACCACCCTGTGGATTATCTGTACTGCAAGAACTTGGCAACTGGCACGCCAGTCTTGGCTGCTGGGTAAGTAGCACACATCCTGCCCCATCCACAGTCTTATCTTCTAATCATGTAAATAAATGTCCCTCCTCCCCAACCTTGCAGAATAATGTAACCCCTTGCATGCTGTGGGCACCTGTCACTCTTACCAGAGCTGTGCCAGTCAGCTGCTCTTATACTTTATCACCAAGCCACTTGAAAGGCTAAGTTGACTGGTGAGGTTCTTGTAGTTCTTGTTGGTGGTTGTAGGGTTAAAAAAAATCATATATTTTCATTATCTGGCATGTTAAAGGCATAGTGGCAGATCTCGTTTTATGACAAGTTCATAGGCCAGTCCACGTTAGGACAACACTTCCATATTTATACAGTCATTTTAGAGTTACACACACATGTTCCTCTTTGCCAAATTTAGGAGTCCTCTGTGTATTTGACTCTTCCAAGCCCTCGCTTCTTCAGGGGATTAGTATTATTATTACATTTCTTTTTAATATTTAAAGTCTTGGCAGCTGAAAAGGTTTACAAACCTCGCCTGTGAGCTGGCCCTTATCCAGCGAGGTGCCTTTTGGAGAAGCTTGTTGTAATATTCAGTAATTAAATCACAATAGTTGCATGGCAGGACAGGGAAAAGGTCAGAGGGTACCAAGCAACAATATCTAATTGTTACTGATCTAGTGACAAATTGATTAGGGGATGATGGCTTGTCTGTGGAAGGCAAATGTCGATTTTATATGTGATAATTAATTCAGGACAAAGTGTTGTCACTTCGGCCATCTGCTGTAATGTCATCATTAATGTGACGTACCTGTATACAAAAGGTCTACACCTCCGGCCACAGAAGATTTGATATTTGGCAGCAGGCCCAGTCAAGTGGAAAATATTGATATTGTAGGTTGTGTCTGTGCAGATTCTTCCACACTACCTCTGCACGTTGCTTTGTTGGAAATAATTCATGTTTATTAGGCAGTTATTATATTTCAGTGTAGTGCTTTGAATACGTGCTTGTGTTGGTCTTACAAGAATGAAGCTTACTGTCATCACCGATCACTATAGACACAGAGATGAATTACACCTTTGTAGACTAAAAGGACTTTGAAGATAAATTAGATCATATATATCATTATTGTTACTCTTTCCCCATATACTGTTCTGTAATCTTAATAGATACATTGTTACTCTTCCCCTACATTCTGCTGCTTATTAAACAGATACAAGGTTAATCTTTCCACATGTATTGTCATTTATTAAACAGATACAATTCTTACTCTTTCCTTACATATTTCTGCTTATTAAAATTATACAATGTTACTCTGTCCCTACATATTGCTCTTTATTAAACAGATACAATGCTACTCTTTCCTTACATATTGCTGTTTATTAAACAGATACAGTGCTACTCTTCCCCTACATATTGCTGTTTATTAAACAGACACAATGCAACTCTTCCCTTACATATTGCTGTTTATTATACAGATACAATGCTACTCTTTCCCTACATAATGCTGTTTATTAAACAGATACAATGCTACTCTTTTCCTACATATTGCTGCTTATTAAACAAATGCAGTGTTACTGTTTCCCTATATATTGCTTCTCGTTTAGTGAACAAATACAATGCTACTCTTTCCTTACATATTGCTGTCTATTAAACAGATACAATGCTACTCTTTCCTTACATATTGCTGTTTATTAAACAGATACAATGCTACTCTTCCCCTACATATTGCTGTTTATTAAATTATTATTGCTTCTCGTTTAGTGAACAAATACAATGCTACACTTTCCCCACTTCCTCTTTAAACACAAATGCTTTGGAATTGTTTTTCAAACGTAACAGGGCATGTTCACTTTTTAAAGTGAACTTTCACCCAGCTTAGGGAATGAGGTTACTTTAAGTGAAAATACCCAATCACGTGCAAGGAAAAGAAATAAATAATGGATTTTTTTTCCTTGCATACAATTGAAGTCAGCAACACCTTCATCTCATTCACTTTGCAAAGTGAACATGATCTACTCTTTGCTAGACCAATCCCAATGTCCCTGGTCTTCATATTAAATATTCAGATAATTGTAGGACTTCTAATACCATCTGCTTGGTAACATTTCCTGTCAATCTCAGCATATTTTTTTGATGGCCTGTATAATCCTGTAAACAGGTGTTAAGCTCCCCTCCCCCTCCCGAATTTAAGGGTTGAGTGTTTTTGAAAACTCACGTCACACTTGTATCTCTCCATAGTCTTTAGATCTGCACCATCAGTGATGTGAAGTCATCAAAGTGGAAGCACCCTGGTCATTAATAAATAAATGAGTCATTAGAGGAAGAGAGCTAATAACCAATAGGGGAAGTGTTTTATTAACATTATTGACTAGAAAGAAAGTATAAGTATAATCTAATAAAACCAATGTCTTTAATATTAGAGGTTAAAATGGAATGGCTTTTTGAGATGAGAAAGGGCACCTTTTAGTGATAGAATTTTGGGACAGAAGACACACCCATGACACACCCCCCAGCAATACTTTCATAATTTCATCCAAGAGAAAAAAGGGGTAAATGGAAACTTTTTTTTTTTTTTTTTGCATTTACGAATGTCTGGAAGGCACAGGTCAGCAAAATAGAGATACTATAGAAAACCTCAATCACTCGAACAACTGGTTTTCTGAGCCATTGTTCTAAAAAAAACAAATTCCTTATAGCATATGAAAAGAAACATATTACTGAGGGGAAACCCAACAGCAGCATAAACACTTAGGCAGTTAAATGGCGATTCAGATACTTTTAAGTTGTGATGTTTACCTTTTAAGTCCTTTTTTTAGGTAACTTTCATGTTTTGCACACTTGGTGTTTTTTTTTTTCTCCACTGTATGACTGATTTGACGACTGTCCCTCTAGTGGCTGCCTGTGTTTCAGCCAGCCTGATCGACAGCTGCTGAGATAAAATCTCAGCCAAGTGGAGAGTACATTGCTTTCAGTCAGCTGTGACTGGTAGACTTGTATCTTCAGAGAGGAATAGAAATGTAACCGAGCAGTATTAATAAGCAGAAATCGAAGATTGTGCATGAAATGAAGCTGTGATGATGCCCTCTAATATTATGCGTTAATAGAGTGCTTTAGAGATCACATAAAACCATTTACTTTGTTCCCTGCTCCGCAAGGAGCTTACAATCTAATATTTTCACACCCTCACAGGGCCTCTTTGATCGAATGCTAAATTACATTTTAGTTGTAAGAGGAAACTCATGGGTAGCATGCAAACTCCATTCAAATGCTGCACCTGATTGTTATTGAATACAGGGCACCAGTGCTGCACATGTCTAATGACAACATGGTAACATATCTGTAGGATAATTTATATTCAGCAGGTCCCATTTAAAAGATTTTCATTTATACATCAGATTAACATTTTGTGGGTGGAGGGGGTAGAGGAATTGGGTTTTATAGTTGGGATAGCGGGGAGCTACAATAATATTACTGTAAAGTAAAGAGAGAGGAAACCACTTTAAATATTTTATGCTATTAAGTGTTTTTTTCTTTTTGCAGTTATTTTGCCTTTAATTATCTGTGAGCCTTTGGAATTTTCCGCTAGTGATGCGAGAGTTAACTTGTTTACTAGAAAGGCCGTAATTGCCAGATATTTAGCCGCTCGGTGGACATCCGATACTGGTGAAAAATAATCTGTGGGCCAGTTGGCGAACAATGCGGGGAGAGGCAGTGTGACAGCGGCTCTCACATTCCACAACAAACAGTGGGGGGGGAATAAATGCAGAGAGATAGCAGGTGTGTAATCACAGGCTCGGTCTAGGAGCTAGCACTTGTTCACATCTTTATGATGTTGGGAGCAAAACCAAAATATTTATCACTGGAGGCTTTATCAGAGGCCTTACTGGAACTGCAAACCTTGTAGATGTTAATGTAGACAATCAATGGCTACAAAGTAATCTGCTCCAAAAATAATTCTTGGTCATATTGTTTAATAGTTAGCATCTGTAAATGTATTATTTGCTGTTAAAGCAGTGCTTTGTACAGAGCAACATTTGCAAAAACATATTGATTGAAAGAGTGGGTATGTACAGTGCTTTGTGTGCCTTTTAAAACAATGTTTTGTATGATGAGAAAAGAACAGCGAGCTCAGGGGGAATTTACATTGTATAAAAATGGCAGTAACGAGGGGTATAAGCTGTTCCTTTCATAACCCATAGACACCCCTTGTGGTAGGAAGAAAATAGATTTTAGAAAAAGCAGTGGAAAAGGGTTCTTTACTGTAAGAGTTGATAAAATGTGAAGTGGTTTAAACGACTTTGGGGTTTGTTTACTAAAGCGGGAAAGTCCAAAATCAGGCTCACTTCTGCATAGTAGCCAATTGGCTTCCAACCTCAGCTTGTTCAATTAAGCTTTGTGAATAAAACCTGGAAGCTGATTGGTTTCTATGCGGAAGTGAGCCTGATTTTGCACCTTCCAGCTTTAGTAAATAAACCCTAATGCACTTCTTTGAGCAGATACAGTAGATTGCTAAAGAAAAATTGCTTTCCTATTGTACAAAAGGTAATTTATATTTCTATAACTATCAGGTATGTCTGATTGCCATTAGTGGTGAGGTAGGAAATGTCTACTGTTACAGCAAATTTGACCATACTTTCCAAGGGAAAGTCTCTGGATAATGTTGGATTTTAAGGATTTTCTGTATTGAATATAATTTCTTTACAGTCCTAAGACCTGCAAGTATGTTCAAACCTGTCCAGATTCGAGGCATCTATTACATTTTAAAATGTATAGCCCCCACCCCCTATACACCCCACAGTCTGGTCAAGTGGTGTGCAACATAAGGGCAGCCAAGATGTATTTCTGTTGTTTCACTCCTCCTTCTTTGTGTGCAGTTACAGTCAATGACCGATTTAACATCTGTTCCGAGAAGTGTAACCGTAAAATTGGGGTTCAAAGGGGGGGTGCTTAAACCCCTCTTCTATGTAGAGTAATACTTGAAAATTTGGGGTACAAGGTTACTGAAACCCCTCTTCCATATAGTGTAATAGTAGAAAATTTGGTGTACCAAGGATGCTCTAACCCCTCCTCCAAATAGTATAACAGGAGAAAAATTGGGATACAAGAGTGTTCCGTTTTCCATTTAGTGTTCCCTCTTTGTAGTGTAACAGTAGAAAGTTTGGGATACAAGAGGTGCTGTATCCCTCTCCCATATAGTATAACACTAGAACATTTGGGTTGCAAGGGTGCTGTAACCCTGCTTCCATATAGTGTAACAGTAGAAAATTTGGGCTACAAAGATTTCCTTTTGTGTCAGACATACATGCTTTAACACTATTTATTATTGGAGGAGAATTTCTGAGCAGTAAAGGTGGTTGTAGTGTTAAATACAGCATTATAAATGTGTAACATTTCTCATTACTGACTTGACATCTGTAGGCCTTGTACATGTGATTGTACACCGGTCTATGATTGTGCGTCAGTATGTCAGCTCCATGTCTCCATTATCTGGCGCGGTATTTATAGAGGTCATATGAAGTTGCACCATCTCCTGCCGTCCTCCGTTGTACAGTAAAACCTCATTACTGTCAACAGATATGTTTCAGCTGCTACATATTGCTTGCTGTAGATTGGATGCCATGCTTTGTCTCTCTAACTGTTATCAATGCTGGTTGTACTGTATCCAGTCTACCTTGTATAGAGTTCCTTGGTAGAGCTTATTCTTAATAAGATCTTCAATCCTTCCTCTTAGAGGTGAACAGAAGATGGGACCTTAGGCCTCAAAGGCTTACACTCTCTAGCTCAACTAGAATAACCACCACTTTTATATTGACCAAGAAAAGTACATCCAATCAATCATGCCTCCCGCATAGGACAAACATCACTCAATAAAGTTGACTTTGTGTGATCTGATGTTTATGGGCCTCCCAGAAATAAGATATTCAGGAAATCTGTGTCATTACATGTAAGAGTCCACACTTTCCTTCTTGCATAGTTGTTTTGGGTCAAGGGATCAAATACGTATCTAAACCGGAGAATACTGATTAAATTAAAATTTTCAGAATGAAGCCAACAACTTTTTTTTTTTCCTGGGGCAGGTTTCCTTTAGGGGGCACTTAGATGAGCTATAGAGAGTCTTCTGCTTTCATCATATGAGACCTGGCCCATAGGCTTTTGATTTTTGCTATTCTGTATAATTGCTACAATAATCGAACCAAAAAAAATAAAAAACAATATTCAGCACTGACACACATAAAGAAAATATTAAAAATTGGGAGCAGTGCTCTTATCTGTTCCTCTCCACCTGATATGTTAAATCTAGCAAGGTGCAGAAGAAACTACAGAAATTGTTGACGCATTTCACATGTTGTTTTGAATGCTCAAAATGCTCAATTTTTTGTATGTTACCTAAAAGCATAAACAACCTAAATGTTCAGAACCTTTCCCTTTATTGTTGCTGCATAAATTCAACTGGAATCACCTCAATTAGAATCCCTTGTTTGTGACCTTCGGTGCTTTGACCAGCTGCTACACTTTGCAGCTGCAGGTTCACTAGATCTGATCTAATTCCATGGGCAAGTGGCTTTTTTGGATTGGCTTTGGCTTTTGGCTCATGACTTAAAGCTACCTTTTTGCCAGAGGTACCATTGGCAACATTATAGGCCTTGGAGGACAACTGGACCTTCAAGATATCCCCAGATCCTTTTTTTCTATGGGTTTCCACATAAGTATGCATGCTCAGAAAGCCTGGGCGTCCATGTTTATGTGAATGGAGAATGGAACTTGACCGTGTTTGGTGCTACTTTATCTTGTAATAAAAGCAGAAATATCTAATTGGTGTACCTGCTTACTCCTGTATTGGATGATTGGATTGTAACTTTGCTGTCTGCCCTCATGTTATAAAGTGCTGTGCAAACTGTTGGCGCTATATAAATCCTGTATAATAATAATAATAATCTGCTGACACCAGTTATCCAGGGTCTTCTCCTGCTAGCATCAAATGGTTATCCAACCTGGCAGAGGTCATATCATGTCTCTGGCCTGCTTTAATTTGTGAAATGTTGAGATGTTTCACAAGGCTCCTACTTCCTTTTATCTGTAATACAGTGTTATGAATTTTCTCCACCTATTAATATGTTATATTTTTATGATCTTGCTTTTTTAAAGGGTTATTGTTAAACAAGTGACTCTGAATACTTTAGCCTTAGTCTGTTGTGATTGATGTCAAGTGTTCATGTGCAATCTTTATTGTGATTAAATTTAGAGCAGAATACACCAACATCTCTGTTTTGTGATAACTACAGGAAGATATTATATCATTATACAATTTGTCTGACCATAACTCCTGCTTACCGCTGCTTCCATGGATACATTTGAGATATGATCTAATACAATCTTACAAGATCTCTTGAAGACAGGATTTAATCTAGTGGGCACTTTGTTGATATGAACATCAGATCTTAACATGTGTGGAATCCATTTCTCAGGGCGAAATTCCTGATTGTGACAACAGTGGACCATGCCCAAGTAATGTGTTTTGAAACACTTGTAGTCTCCATTGGAAATCCATGTAAAAAGGTGACAATGGACCAGCGCATTTGGGAGATAGGACAAAGGGATGTCTCCCTATAACAGGAAGTGAACAAGAACCTTCATGGCAAGATCTTCAGGGATTATTTTAATGAAAGTTGAAGATTTAAAAATATTGAAAAGGATTTTAATATTACATTAACATGTTATGTGAGAGATTAATGATTTGGCTCAATTTTGTTTCAGCACTCAATTGTTTTTTTAATTAAAAATGTTACAGTATTTAATCCAAGATATTGAAAAATTACATTAACATGCCATCATTTCATCTAGTTGAAGCCAAAGGAAAATTTGGGGACATTGGAAGTAAATATTGCATTTGAAATAAGCAATTGCAGCCCGGAAAAACTTAATAGGAATTAAATATACTCTACATTCTATGGAGTTACATTTACTAAGTGGACGGATTGACAATTTGGCTTGTGAGATTTGGCTGAAGGTCGAAGGCCTGGTATTAAAACACAATTCTGGATGTTTTAATGGACAGATGACTTTGTGTTGGTTGTAGGAAAGAGCGAGAGGAAACACGATGTTCAGCTATTTAACTCTTGTCAAGGCTCTGACTCCCTTGGCATTAATACAAGCTGCTTATGGAAATGAGGCAATATCTGGCCTGTAATCCGTTCATCCATTTGTACAAGTGCCTCTTTATCTGCTCGGCCACCTAATCTGGTTAAATGTTCTTCCTTGTATGAGTGGAGTTTATTTCCACCTTGGGGAATATGGATTTTAAGCAAGGGTTTGCGGCCTGCCTTGAAAGACGCCTTCCAGGCCATGGTGTTTGTGTGAAGGTTGGCTGCCGAGAGCCTTGTAGTTTGTAGGCCTGTCTGGTACTCGCTTGTGATAAAAGCGTTTTCGGACTGAATAGCAGAAAAAAAAAATGAGACCTTCTCCGTGTCATTTAATGCACGCAGAAGGTCTTCACTTCCTTTGTGGATAAAGGGGGAGCCGCTGGCTTCTAGAGCTAGATACAGTGCACGTTAACAAATCCGCGGGCTCTGTCAGGGGGCCTTGGACGCTATGAAAGGCGAGGCGCCCCGCTGGGCTGACTTACATCACAAAGGGGTGTGAATCGCACGGAGTCAGAGGGGTGTTGGCCGGGCCTGTACCGCAGCATGGATTACATTTATGCCACGGCAGCAGAAAATTGCTGGGAGGGGAGAGGAGCCGGAGGAAGGGGCCAATGGGTGGGAGATGCCAACCTCAGCACAATGGCTTTTCCACATCAATATCAATTGCAAGGTGTATGGCTTATTTATAGCAAAATTATTATTAGGGATTCCTGCAATTGTCTGAAGGTTTTCTTTGATGATATTTTGGTGGATGCTGGAGAATTAAACTTGCTGACAGTTCTTCTATCTCTTTAAGAGTCTATTGATAAGATCTTCGTATTTAGTTCTTGGGTGTGCACACCCCAGGTTCCCATTATGAGAGATTCTCACCATCCCTGCACTACATTTCCAGGTCTGCACACCTGCTTAGCCCATTGTAAGGGGTTCCCACTCTCTCTGTGCCGATTTCTTAGGTCTGCACACCTGCTGTTCTCATTATGAGGGGTTCCCACCATCCCCACACTGAGTTCCCAGGTCTGTAATCCTGCTGTGCCTATTATGAGGAGCTCCCACCATCCCTGTACTTAGTTCTTGGGGCTGTGCTCATTATGAGGGGTTCCCACCATCTCTGTGCTGCATTCATTGGTCTATACACCTCCTGTTTCCATTATAACACCTCCCACCATCCCTGCTGGATTATTAATTTATTTTATAGAGGAGGAGCCAAAACATGCAAGGGTAGGGACACCCTAAACTTCAAGCTGTGCAGGACCAGAACCTGGAATTCTGTCAGGAATGTCTCGCTGTTGGAGCATCCAAGACATATATGAAATCAGTGGCTAACTCAGCCCACCAAGCTTTGTCCAAAAATATTACTTGTGGGTGGAATGATTTATAATTACTAAATGATGACTTGATGTTTTCATTACTATTTCATGTTTTCATTGACTATATTCAGTATAGCCTTAAATTTTGTTAAAGTAACCTGTTGCTTATGGGAGATTTATCTAAAGTATAAAAAAAACCTGTGTGAAAAGGCTGTGGTTGAATCAGGCACATCAAGACTCACAGGGCTAACGTTAGTTTTGAGTTAACGACTTTGCGCAAATCGAAGCTGAGTATGGGTAATTTTTTTCCCTGACCCATAACTACTCGTTAGCCCTACTCATTAGCGCTTACAAACTAATATACTATACTATTTAGTATGCAACGTTCCATATCATAATCATAGTGTATATACTAAATAACATAACCACAACATAAAAGCAATATTATCCTAATGGAAAGTAATAGTAAAATGAAGTGAGTTAACAACAGTAAAATTATATAGTTGTAGATAACATAACAAATCATAAAAATGGTCAATAAAATGTTTGAAGTATAACCGTTTGTTGTAAATGATAGTCTATAAAACATATAGAAGAGTAAAATAATGCAATGTAGGATATTGTGAGAGTGACAGCATTTTGAAAGTCAGGATTTACAGAATGTGGGCACCTGGGGTTTTGGAGACTACAGGTTTCCTTAAAGTATATCCAAGGCCAAAACTTAGAAGGATCGAGTACTGAATGGATAAAAGCTGTGTGTTTTTTATTGTGTCTATCTTACTTTGGGGAGACTTCTCTTTACTTCCTGTCCTGGATACAAACCAGGAAGTGAGAGGAAGGCTCTCCAAAGTCAGGGGGATTCCCCTCTTAGACAGTTGTAACCTGAATAGGTGTCCCCATTGAAAGATTTCCCCTATATTCCTTTTCTGGTGACATATGTAAAAAATTTTGGATTTACCATCACTTATTGTCTAGGCAATAATGGTCACCAGGACAAATAGCTCCCCATTGGAGACACAGAGAGAAATAAATACACAACAAGGACCCAAACCCTTCCACACCCTTCTACAGTCTATCCTGAACTAAAGGTTTGACTTTAGAAACTCTTTAATATAGAATCTCTGCTTGTAAATGCTGAGGGCTGTTGTTACATGTTAGTGTATATTGTTATTCTCTGACTTGCCATCATACATGCTGGAGGATTTCATGCCAAGAACAATGCTATAAAATACCGGGAAGGTTTAGGTAAGAAATCCCCCCCCCCATGTACCTCAATTGCTGGCTGTACATTGATCGAGTTTCTTCATTTTTCTCCATTTCTTCATTTGTCTGAGGTGAGCTCCTTGTAAGCTACTCTTGGTGAATTTATTGGTATATCTGTACTACTATAGATTAGATTAGGTTTGCATTGTACACAAGTCAAAAATATTTCTTAGCTATTGCAGGCAAAGCTTAAGACTTTTGACAAGTTTGTATTGCTTTTTGTGTCCCCATTGGGGAGATTCAAGCTCTTTTTATTAATTCTAGTGACTTATAACCCCTTTCAGGTTTTCATTGATTTAGTGCTCCTGGCTATAACAATAATATCAATCTATGTGTTCTATATAGTCATAGTTTTTATATGGGAGTTCGCCGCAGACAGTTTTTTCTTGAACTTCTGTAGTGGTTCATATAGAAGCATGTAGACTAGGTAGAATTAAATAGAAGCACTACTCTACTTATAAAGTCCAGAATAAGAATTTATTTTACTTTACCAGTCGAATCCAGTGCATTTTGGGGGTTCCAAGGGTCCCCCATCCTTCAGGGCTAAAAAGGAATGGAGAAATTAAATCTTAGCTGGACTTAAGGATTCTATTTTAAAGCTGTCCATAGATGGTTCGATTTTCACTTGAATATTCGTACAGAAATTCAGAAAAATCATTGGTCAGAACATTCTTTCTTGCTATCATTGTGTCAACTAATTTTGAAAGGCCTTAAAATTTCAATCAGACCTGCTATCTTAATGGACTCCCAGACATCTTAAACATAATTCGGTACAATTCTTCCCAAATAAAAACCACATGCACAGTTATAAATTTGTTTAACCGAGAAACATTTTTCTTGTCACCATGATCCAAACTGGATGTCAATTTGACTCCGCTAATTATTATAATATCAAATGAATGTTCCCAAAAAAAGATTTTCAAATTAAACTACTGGTGTATGGCCAGTTTTAAACAATGTTGCATTAGATAGTCGTCTCTAATGAAACATAGGGGTTGATTTACTAAATGCACTCTGCAAGTGCAGTTGCCCCAGAGCTTAGTAAATGAAGTAAAGCTTAACTTTGCAATGAATACCCAAACACATGCAAGGAAAATAAAAAAATAAGGAATTTGCTTGCACATGATTGGATGATGGAAGTCAGCAGAGCTTCTGCTCATTTACTAAGCTCTGGAGCAACTGCACTTTGCAAAATGCACAGTGTATTTGCCTTTAGCAAACGAACCCCATTGTTTTAATTTAGAATCCATGTCTTTGATGCCCAAGTCCATCTCAGATGTAAGTCATTTGCTTCTCTTCAACCCTGAAGAAGGGGGACCTTTACCCCTGAAACATGTTGGCTTCTGCTAGTGAATTCAAATAAATTCTTATTCTGGACTTTATTATCAGAGTTGCGCTCCACTACCTTGTAAACAGGAATGTATTGATGTTTTTGTCTTCCTGTTCTGGTGGTTCCCCTTTTCCTCTTTTCTGACCCCGGTGTCTCCAGTGTGGTCCAACATTGCAGTAAAACCCTGGCAGAAGTTTTTACCTGTTTCCACTCAGTCAGAAGCTAAACAAAACAGTTTTGGCTGGAGTTGGGCTTTTAAATGTTAGAAACTTGTTTTATTTAGGTAGTTTTTTTCATTGCCTTGAAATGAGTCAGATATCTAAACAATAATAAAAAAATGGATTTTGTCATTTTATGGTGATTTTTATAGCATCTGGTACTGGTCTGGTGTCTCATGTACCTTGTTAACATACACATTTCTCAATATTAGGAGTCTTTTAATGTCTATGGACCAACTGTGCAAAATTCTGTAGGGCTTGGAAATCAAACACAACAATTTCTATCTTATGTCTATAGGTAGCCTCAAAAAACAACTCTAGGCAACATTTTTTTAGTTTTGGAATTAGTGGTGAAAGATTAAGCTTCTATCATATTTCTATTGCTGGCTGTGACTCCATTTAGTAGATTTGTGTTAATTTCCTGCATGGTCACCAGGACAGGAGGGCAATATCTCCTATGGATGCACAGACAACAATGGAAACCCTTTTGTTTGACAGGGCAGGAGAGGAATAGATTTGCTCTCAGTTTTTTTAAGGTAGAGTCTCCTTCCTGTGTGATCACCAATATATGAAAATCTCCTTAATGGAGACCCTGATTGTAATGAAACCCAACAGAGGTTCTAGCCCTTATGCACTCTATCCCAAAAAAATGTTTTGTCTGGAGTTGGGCTTTGGGATGGCTACCACCCTTATAGGGCAAAGCAACAGGTTCACTTAGAGTTCCACGTATCTTGTAAATACTCACCTTTACTGTTATCCTCTCCTGCTCTGTTTGGCCTCCTAGAGTATACAGAAGCATGTAACTCACTCCCCTACCCCTACCTTTCACAATGCAGTGCTGGATGCCTAAGTGATCAGTTGCCCCAGTGCTGTCAAGTGATGGAGAGAGAGTCCTTAGTCCCCTGCAGGCTCCTCTCAAAGCAACTTGGAGCCTACACATGGCTTCTCCACCCTTCTATGCTGCATGAAGCACAGGTTTACTTTAACAATGATATTAAACGCTATCCAGTAAACACGGTGCTAAAAATGTAGCTGACCAGAGAAATGAGAACCTCCAGCCTCTACACTACTACGTCAATGTGATTATTATACTGCTCAAAATTTGAAGGCTTTATGGAAAATTGGGGCGGAAGTAAAAAATATTTGAAGTTGGTATAATTAGCTGCCTATATCATGTGTAATGACACCAAGTAGCAGAGTTTACTCTATTTCACGCTGTGTCTGTGGATTATTAGAATTGATAAAGTTGCTTCATCTGACGTGCACAAGCTCATACTGCAAACCTGGCTCTCATGAAAATTCTTGTGTTTGTGTCTCCACAGTCTAATAAAGTTCCAGTAGTTCAACATCCCCACCATGTCCACCCACTCACACCGCTTATCACCTACAGCAATGAGCACTTTACACCCGGAAATCCACCTCCACACTTACAGGGAGACGTGGACCCCAAAACAGGTACGTCTCTTCAAGATCTCTCTTTGCTTTTGGCTAGAAATGTAAACTCTTATTTAATGTGTAACAATGTAACACCATGGGGTCTGTTTATAAAAAAATCTTATAACATGTACATTTGTTCTGTGTGAATGGGGCAAAACATTTTTTATTAGGCTAATTTGTGTGCTGGTAGAATGAGTTTCAGTGATTTAAAATTGAAAACACTGCATTTGGCCACTAGTTGGCAATAATTACAATAGGAAATTTCTATGATACTTAGCATTATCTAGTGGCCAAATGCCAGAGCCACAGAGTGTGTTAAATTGGGGTGTTAGCCTGCTTCAGGAACTCACCCCTCCCTTCTGAAAACACATGCAAACATCATAGTAACAGAAACTCTGCCATGCCTCTCTATATCTTACAATGACCCAGTGAGGGACACCTGCATTGCATTTTGGGATGCTTTGGGGATATGCCTGAGCGCTGACTTAAAGAAAGGTCAGTATTTGCATATTGTGCATGCTTTGGATTTAAGGGTTCCCTGGATATGCTGGAGTCAAAATTTGATAACCAATGGTACTGGTGTCATAAAGTGCTGGTTTATACACTATCCATAGAGATAAGTGTATATTATGCCTGCCAATGTTTGTAGTCACACTTGTTTCACAAGGCCATTACATTGGTTCAGTGTATAGTATGGGCTGATTGTGGCTTCACCCCCAGCACCACTATTATCATCTGTGATTTCAGACAGCAGAGGGTTCTGGGATAGCATCCTCACTCATATGAGATGATCTAACGCTCCCAGAACTTACTGCATATAATATACTCTCTATCAATTATCTGAGACGTCACTATAATACAATAGACAAACAGATATCTCCTGTAGGGTGAGAGGTCTGTACTTAAACAAACTCCCTGAGATTTTCCATGGTGACACCCACGCGGTACTCTGACCTTGACCCGCCCCAGAAATTACAAGTATCCTTTTTTCCAAAATATATTTCATAATGGATTGTATTCTGTTTTTGGTCACTGATTGTTTTTTGTACATCGTTTGCGCTATTTGAAATAATTACATACTACTTTACAAATGTCCATTTCCCACCTTTAGAGCAAAATTGGAAAAGAGACTTGTAAAATAGTGGCAAAGCATTATAAAATAAAAAAACCTTCATAATCGTATTCTCATTTTAATTACTCTTTTTTCTACTTGCTTTTTTGCTGCTCTTTGCATAAAAGTTGGAAAAACACATTTGAAACAGACTCTGAGATTTGAATGTGCTTCTCGTTTACGAAAAGCAGCTTGGCTAGAACTGCAAAAAGTTATTTTAAACCAGGAGAGAAGAGTCAAATTAATGAAAATATCATTTTAATTATACTTGTAATTATCAGGGCTTTCTGTGGCCAGCCTAACAGTTTAATTCACGGTGTTGAGTTTCTTGAAGGACCTGTAATACTGAACACTTTTCCTTCATTAGTCTGCTTCCTAAAGCTAAAGTTCTAAATAAGCTCTTAACCTGAATTCATCGGCTGCACCTGCTGTCTCCCTCTTAAATCCGCTACTCTGCCCTGGACACGCTGCCAATGCTCCTATTATAGTAGGTTGAGGGCGTTATGACCAGGGCAACTATTACATCATAGCATGGAGAACTTTGCCAGAACCTTAATCCAGAAAACTTACCTAGTGCCAAACACAGGAAGGGAATCACTTGAGTTCCAAATAGATCACCATGGGCCAGAATGAAAAAAAAAATACATTGATATACCCACAATTAGACCAATTTCAGCATATGATGCAAAGATGGAGCCATGTAGGGCTTCCTTATGGTGCACAACGGAAGCTTGTACCGTACACAGAGATTGTCCAAAATGTTGAGTCCAGTTTTCTGGAGAAGGGACTGGGCCACTTCTTTTCATAGGCCGAATTGTGCAAAGGGTTACAATGGATCTAAACTAAGCCAAGAAATATTGGTGAAAGATGAGTAATAATTTTCTTAGACATCTTGACAAACCCAGACAACCCTAAAACGAACCCATCTAAGGCTTAAAAAACATATTCCACTTAAATGTGTTCATGAAATGAAGGTGAGGAATTGACTGAACAATGCTAAACCTGGGGTATTCACAGGTCATATATTTATTGTAGCTAAACTACAAGAACCACAACCACCAAGAACAACAACTTGTATGAGTCTGTTGACTTCTGGATTTGCATGTAAGATCTATGTGTCATTTCATGGAATCTAGGAGCATTTATGAAAGTAAAAAAAAACAAAACAAATTAATTCTGTAGAGGAAACTTTAATTTGTGCTAAGATACAGCATAATTCATGAGTTAAAGTGCCGGGATGCTCTAATTTTGCAATACCGGGGTCCAGCGTCCCAAGGGCCTCCATTCATATATTTGTGTGTATTACTGTGGGTTTCCAGATGTTTTGTTTTCTCTAATAAATGATGTGGGCCTTATTTCTAATCCCTGGGGGCAGGCAGAAAAATGGCATCAAATGCAAAGATGTTGATTGATTTTTATCTTTTTTTGTTTTTATTGTATTATTTTTTTTAGTATATAGTATCATTCATTATTATTTTATTATCTCATTCTATTTTTTAAATCTTATTTTATTATATTATTTTATTTGGGATTGGGTTTTAGCTTCCTTTCATGATTGGACACTGTAAGTGGTTGTCATTCCTATTATGTGTTGATCCAAAGCCAGGAGCCTACTGTACATACTGGTACTTGTTTGTGCATGAGTCCAAATGACTATGGTGGGGAAATTGGATTGTATGTTCCATTGGGGGCAGAGGCTTATATGTACAGCATCAGGACTTAAGTAGCCACTGTAACAACATGTAAAATATATTTAAAAAAAATATTTTAAATAAAGTGTAATGTTGCATTTTGCCAAGATTTTAAAAAACTTCTTTCAAAATGCTTGCAGTGTTTCCGTTTAAGCATTTAGCATCTTCTAACATGATGTTTTTGTCTGTATTCCTAGGAATCCCGAGGCCTCCACACCCTCCGGATATATCTCCCTATTATCCGCTATCTCCCGGCACCGTAGGGCAGATCCCCCATCCGCTAGGATGGTTAGTACCACAGTAAGCAGTTCCAGAGTTCTTTTTTATAACCTGTAATTGTTGCAATTTCGGTTAATCGTAATAAAATCTAAAGAAAAGTCCAGTGTGCATGGTTTACGTGGGGTTTTTAATATCAAATGATCATCCAAAAAGCAGTAGATTCACAAATGATAAATTCTCTATCTGTCTTCTGTTGCACCGTCAGAGTTTTTCAGCTCCTGTTGGAGGTAGAGGTAGAATTTGGAGGGAGGAAAATAGAAGTAAAATACAACTTAAATAAGAACTATGATAAGAAAAAGTAGGAATTGAGTAATAAAGGAAGTTAAAGACTACCTAAACCCAAAATTGTTGCATAGTTTTGGATAGAGTTGGGAAAACTGTACTCTAAGGTTCTTATATCTAAAAAAAAAAAAAAAAAAAAAGGCATAGCCAAGGGGAAGTCAAAATTTGTTCATTCAATAAAACAAAGCATAAATATTCACTGGCTCTGGTGAGGCTGCCCTTGGAAAGCAAGGTTCCCCTTCAATTTGTACTGACTTAAAAAGTAGAAACACAACAGGTGCACCAGACCTAATGATAAAAGTGTCCACGTGACCTTTATGATTCCTCAAATGATCACATAAAAAGCCATTTTGTTTCGAGGTCTAGCAGACTCCCCTTTCATCAGAACTACAAAATACAACTTACGTATATCCACGTACATTTATAAACAAAATAAGACCAACTATTACTTGAAGAATATATCACTTAAGATGCACGATAGTAGAAAAAGATAATATTAAATTAAATATTTTAAAAAACAATTACCATGAATTTTAATATTATATTTTTCTATCATCTTGCCTTTAAATTATGCATATTTTAATCAGCAATTGTTCCTGATTATTCATATACATCCTATATGTATATGGATATTCATAATTTTTATATTTATTTTGTAGTCCCAATGAAAGGGGAATCTGCTGGCCCCCAAAACATGTTGGTTGTTTTATGTGATCATATGATTCATTATTAATGTGACATGGGCTCTTCTACCAGTTAGTTGGTCTGGTGCTCCGGGTTTGTTCCTATATTTCAGGTTTATTTCTCATTGGGGAGATTTTCTCTTACTCCTTGTCCCTTTGGATCTCATATACGAAATAGGGGGTGCTATTGTCACCAGATACAGGCCCTGTGAACATTAAAAAATGTGTCAGTCTTTCTGTCCTTGCCCACTTCACTAAAAATTAGGTTTTGTGTGTGTCCTGGGATTTCCTGTCACTTCATCTACTGATAGTAAGTTAGGTTGAATATCTCACCCTCTGTTTCCAAAATGGATTTTGCCTTCCTGCTCAAGAGAAATACTAAAAAGAAAAAAAAACAGGATGAGATCATCATCTTGTGTCAGAACTATAAGAATTATTTACATTTTTAGGAAGCTAACTCCCTATTTTTATATTTGAATGACGGGGGGTCATTTCTGATCCCTGCCCAATATTTTATTACAGTCTAGGACCCTCAAGAGGAAATATCCACCCACCCCCTGGTTGATCCATTGTTGAAATTTCTTCTTCTCTGAACTTCTTTTTCCTCAAAGCCCTACAGCACATCTTCTAGAAGGCAATGACACCAACTTTAAGGCTTCAACCAGAAATGTTGTTGGCCCTATAATGGATTGTCCTTAGGAATGTATGGAGAATTTACTTCAGAGAGGAACCAAAAGCTGTGAGATCTCCAGGTTGGAAGGACAGTGGTGTAAATTAAACCCTCCCCTTACAACAACCAAGATAAAAAAAAAAAGAGTGGAATGGCACCTTTAAAGTCAATCAGTGCATAACAAGTAAAAACTCTGTTGTCTACTATGGTCATCCAACAGGATTTACTTAATTCCTTTTATCACATTAAATCCTAATACCAGCTACGCTGTCACATATTAAGTGGGTGGTACCAAGAACATTACATAGCTCTTTTCTGTCACCATCATTGGCACTATGTTTTGACAGGGGCCATTGTGACTGGGTGACTTGGATTCTCTTGAAGTATCATCCCCCATTAAACTTAAAAATAGATTTTGTTTTCTGATGTATCCATGTCAGATCCACAATTGTTCTTCCACAATATTTGCTTTTATGCTGTGGAATTTGCTTGTTGTGAAGATCATTTGGCGACTGTCAGTAGTCGCTTTAATGTTAAATTGTAATAAATATTTGTAGGTACAGCTGTTTTGAATGTCTTTTGCAATACGGTAATGTTGTGAAACTGTAAAATTATATATGTAAAAAGAACCGGTCACGCTTAGACTTAGACAACAATCTAAATATTCAGTCTCTTTCCATTAAGGTGAGTTTTGTAGCTGAAAGTCAGAGCTTGTCTCCCAGGTTCTGAATGTGCATAACAATATCAGAAAAAAGCCTAATAACTGCTTACATATCCCTCTGAATTTATACAGATATGCACACCCAGAAGCTGGGAGACAGAATTGAGCTGGAGGTCAGAAGATTGACTTCTGAGAGTCTTCCTCAGGCTAACTTTGCTAACAAAGGGGATGGATATATATCTCCCAAAAGTAATACACAATTTCAGACCTAATACTCCAATTGTTTATTAAACCCCATCATGACAGGTTCTCATTGCAGATTTATTGAGAAATATAATCTAACCATAGCAAAAATTCACTTTAAAGGGTATGTAATCCCTAGCAATGAACAACCCTATTTTACTGCCCTCTGGTCTGCTAAATATACCATTGATATCTTTTTAACACATGCAAAAAATAGCTGTTCATTTTGCCAGAAATCTTGTGAGATGATAATATCTTATGCTCTCCACCAATGCACAAGAAGGGGTTAGGAAGATGAGGGGCATGGAGGCGATAGGGTAAGGAGGGGTTATGGAGATGAGGTGGGGTTCTGAAAATGGAAAGAGGGAAAGGATATAAGGAGGGGTTGTGGAAATGGGGGGGGGGGGTTGAGGAGGGGTTATGGAGATGGGGTAAAGAAGATGAGGAGGGCAGAAGGAGGTTCGGGGTTAAGGCAATGGGGAGGGGTATTGAGATGAGGGGGAAGGAGATGAGGCGTGGTTATGGAGATGAGGAGTGGGGGAGGAGAGGAGGGGTTGTGGAGATGAAGAGTGATAATGGTTTTGTGGAGGGCAGAAGTAGATGAAGGGTTACGGAGATGAGGGGGTGAGGTGAGGCATGGTTATGGAAAGGACATGAGGGGAGGTTATTGAGATGGGGAATGAATGTGGTTATGGAGATAGAAGAAAAGAGGAGGGGTTATGGACATAAAGGGGGGGGGGGATTGAGAGGGGACTATAGAGATGAGGGGGGTTGAAGAGGGGTTATGGAGATCAGGAGGACACAAGGAGAGATCTGTGTTCATTGTAATCAATCAGAAATTAAGTAGGCAGGGCTGACACCACATGCTTAGAAATTCTGAGCTGTGTTGTCATATCAAAGAGGAAGGTGAGAGCACACTGTATTTCTGGCACAATAATATTTCTAGACTTGCAGCATGTTCAAAGGGATAAACATGAAGATATATGTATTCCATAGTATTCCATATTTTTTTTTATTTTTTATTTTGCATTGACAAATCATCTTTTCCCTAACAATCTCCAGCTAAATCTTTTTTGTAAAGCTTTGGCGGAAATGTGGAAAGGTTTATACCTCTCTCTGGTTTTTATTGAAGTTCGTGACCCCATTGGGGAGATTTTCCCCTCACCTCCTGTTCCGATGGCACTCTGTCATGCACTAGCATGCAGTGTCACCATGCTAGAAATTTATGGAAAATTTCTCTTTTACAGAGACAAGCAACAGTAGAATGCTGCTGCAAAAAAAAAATGATGTAATGTTTCTTCCTGCATTACTGGAGATCTCCTCTCTTCTTCTGCAACACTAGTACAGAAAATGAGTAGAAGGCTTCCCAATGGGGAACACAAACTGCAGTAAAAGCTAATAGAGCATCTAATCCTTCTTCACTTGACTTAACAGGGTATTTTGTTGCTGGAAGTAATCAAAAGTCACTCCAACAGGGTCCCAACATCTTTATTATCTTAATTGCACATGAAAAAAAAGAGAAAGTCAACATGTTTTGGGTGCTCAATACTTCTCCTTCATCAGGGTTTAGATGTGCATAATAAATGGGGAGAAAGATTAGAAAAGTGCTGGTTTGGGTTTCCAGTCAGAAATAGCCAGTATTCTTCTCATTTACCATCAGCATCTAAGCCCTGATAGTGAACAAAAAAGCCAGCTTCACTTCAGTGAGACCACATAGTCAAAACTTTATTCTTCTGGACAAGATTACAAGAAGTCCACCTAGATCATCCACACACTGATGCATTTCACCTAGAAAGAGCTTAATCTTAGGGATCTAATCCATGATAAAGGAGGAGTATTTGATCCCCAAAATGCATTGGCTTTCTTTCCTGACCTTTTGACATGTTCAACGGAAGTTTGCTGGACTCACATTAAATCTGTGGCACTCTCGTCCTTTTCACATTCCTTGAGACTATTTCTAAGACCCCCAAGGATGTCCTGGTTGATGGAGAACTGCCTTTAAAATTAGCATTTGAAGCCCACCCCATTCTACTTTGGGTCCAACACTCTACCAACACTTCTATCAAAAACCCGAATGAAGTTCGAAGCCTTCCCCGCTCTATTCAAATAGGAAAAAATGTCTTATTTGGGTTTGGGATCCAAGCCAAGACCTATTTCCCTTCACTGCAGCTTTAGTTAGCAAAAACAGGACTTTATCTAATGTGAAAGGTAGAAAAACCTTCACAAGCAGTCATCTCCTGTTCACAAGGCCGGCAGAGCTGCCGTCTTTTGCGTCTTCTGGGTTTTCGGGGACTACCATTTATTCAGAGACGACCGACTCTCTCTCCATATCTCCCCCAGTGCAGGTCGTTGTAATTATTAATTATTGTAATGAGCTGTGACTGTCGATCGGTTCCCCACAATCCTATTTGGGGACTTTCCCCCCCGGTACATCTTGTCAGCTCTCATTAACGTGACAAAAGGCTACAAATTAAGATCTGTTAATATAATGTTTTCTCACCAAGAACTAAATAGCGAAAGGGACCCTGGGCACAGCTGAAGTCCTTTGATTGCCCGCACTTTATTTTGGTATAAATTTCCATTCATTATTGTTTTCTTTGCACGCGTAGCCCTCAATTAGCGTGATGGCTCCATTAAAGCAGTCGAGGCTTCGCCTTTAATTATCACAACAAAACACCTCGTTCCAGCTCAGGGAGAGGGGGGCCTATATTGACATTAGCCGAGGTTATAAAATTTAATTAGCCGTTCGTACCAGATTTATGGCACTCACATTGTCTTCTTTGATCTCCACCGTACAATCCCCAAGATTTTATGTCTTGATTAAATGAGAATGCTGGGAATTTTTTTTTATTTATTTCTTGAAATATATTTTAACTTTTTTTTCTTTTCTTTGTTTTCTCTTTCTTTTACAAGGCAAGGTCAACCAGTTTACCCAATTACAACAGGGGGCTTCCGACACCCGTACCCCACAGCCCTTACAGTAAATGCTTCCATGTCAAGGTGAGTTGGCTCTTCTTTGTCAAAGTGTGTCATTGTTGGGTCAGAATTTTCTGTTGAAGTTCTATTAAACATGGATGTAACATTGTGGATAGCCCAACCCTGGTTTTTGCCTGCTTAGTTATTTAATTTTGGTTTATTTGAAATGCTGAAAAAGTTGAATTCTTTTTTTATTTAGGAAATTGTTAAGCCTACAATAATGATTTTTTGGTTGAACTTGATGGAGGTGTCCTCTTTCAACCTGACTGTTTTAACTACACAGAAGCATTCTAGTGATAGAAAGATGATGAACTGAGTTATAAAAGAACTACCAAAGAGAGAAAAATTTCAACTGATAAAGCTGCCCTGGGTAACTTTCCCTCAATTTTGGAAAAAAGTGGCCAGAAATGAGAAAAACATGCTTAGCTAAATCTTTAAAGGCCTGGCTCAAAATGTACAAATTCCTAAACCTGGCATGCTCCATTATTTTCAGTTGAGATACGCTGAATTAGCTTACCCTAAAATGAGGCATACTATGTTTAGTGGGCGCATGTTTTGAATTATTGTTGTTTATGAATATCTATTTTGACTTTTACATTTTACAAACTTGTTTTTTCATGCCCTTGTTGTTGTATTATATATGGAAATTTGCTACTAGAGGGGGGGTCTGTGTTTCACTGCAATGTCTCAGCCTTTCTGCTTAACAGCTGTTAAGATATTTCCCACACAGGGAGTGCATTGTTTTTATTGGGTCAGCCAACTCATAGGGGTTGATTTACTAAAGACAAATAGACTGTGCACTTTGCAAGGGCAGTTGCTCCATAGCTTAGTTAATGAGGGGAAGCTCTGCTGACCAATCATGCAAGAAAAAATGCTATTTTTAAAATTTTTCTTGCATGTGATATGGTATTGTTTGCAAAGTGAAGCTTCCCATCATTTAATAAGCTCTGGAGCAACTGCACTTGCAGAGTGCATAGTCTATTTGCCTTTAGTAAATCATCCTTATAGACTTGCATTATGAGGAGGAGCGGTAAAGCACAACAATTGAGTAGCACAGAAAAGGAGATAGCAGTGCCTGCCTGTGTGATAAGCTAATGTGGTTTCCGACCATGTACATAAACAGTATACCTACAAATTATACTGAGAAGTTCATAAAACAGATGTTCTAAAACAGGGGTCTCCAAACTTTCTAAACAAAGGGCCAATTCATTGTCCTTCGGAGTTTAGGGGGACCAGACTGTAGCCAACGGGTATTTTCCAGGCATTAGTGCGAGTAAACACCGCCACATTTGGTATTGGAGGAAGGAAAAGTGCCCTATCATTAGTATTATTGGGAGGAATAGTGCCTCATTGTTGGTGTCAGTGTAAGAAATGGTGCCCCATTGTTGGTGTCAGTAGGCAGAATAGTGTCTCATATCAGTGAGAAGAACAGTGCCCCTAGGTCTGGATAAAGGCAAGCAAAGGGCCGCAGTTTGGAGACCACTGTTCTAAAATATTAATATGTATTTTTTTGTTTTTATACTGTACTGACTTCTGACACAAGTAAGAAAAAAAACTGATGATACCATATATTTCCCTTTAGGTGTTGGCTTTTTGTTGTTAGTGCCTTGTTTTGCTGGGTGTTCCCTGGGGCTCATTCACACTTCCAGTGCATTAATGCACACATTAAAGCGCGTTATGGCTTTTGTTAACGTGTGTTGTGTTAAGGTGGTCCATTGATTATGAATAGGCTGCCAACACCCCACAATGGATTAAAAAAATGTACATAACCCTTTTTGTATGTTAGGTGGTATATGATGTACACTATATTGCCAAAAGTATTGGGACACCTGCCTTTACACACATGAACTTTAATGGCATCCCAGTCTTCGTCCGTAGGGTTTAATATTGAGTTGGCCCACCCTTTGCAGCTATAACAGCTTTAACTCTTCTGGGAAGGCTGTCCACAAGGTTTAGGAGTGTGTCTATGGAAATGTTTGACCATTCTTCCAGAATACCATATATTTGCCTCTTCCTGTTCCAACATGACTGCGCACCAGTGCACAAAGTAAGATCCATAAAGACATGGATGAGTGAGTTTGGGATGGAGGAACTTGACTGGCCTACACAGAGTCCTGACCTCAACCTGATAGAACACCTTTGGGACGAATTAGAGAGGAGACTGCGAGGCAGGCCTTCTCGTCCACATCAGTGCCTGACCTCACAAATTTGCTTCTGGAAGAATGGACAAACATTCCCATAGACACACTCCTAAACCTTGTGGACAGCCCTCCCAGAAGAGTTGAAGCTGTTATAGCTGCAAAGGGTGGGCCAACTCAATATTGAACCTTACAGACTAAGATTGGGATGTCATAAAGTTCATGTGCGTGTAAAAGCAGGCGTCCCAATACGTTTGACAATATAGCGTATGTATTGTGGTTCATTGTGGTGCGTTGGGCTCTACTGTACAATGCCGTGGAGTGCCATTCACAAATAATGGCACCGCGTTGCATCACAAATAGAGGAGGTGCTTTGCCATGTGTTTTGACAACATGCGTTACAAAAGAATTGCCACAATGCACAAGTGTGAATGGGTCCATATCGAAATTGAGGTGGAAATTTAGGAGCCAGACATGGCAGAATGCGACAGAACAAAAAGTAGTTATTTTGCCAACCTTTATGAGCAACTCTTATGGAGATGATACTCTTCACAGATAGATAGATATCAGTCATGAAGTTTTATTTTAAGTATGTAGTATTTTTCCCTCTTCTACATGTTCACCATAGAGTGAGCGGTACATTTTTGCTTTAACTAATAAAGAAACATTTTTCAGCTGCAAGCTAAATAGCATAACCACTGCAGGTAACAGCGTAGAATGACCACTAGGGGCGCCAGTAGATTGTGCATGTAAGGAAAATAGCTTTCTCTTTCGTTCATTGACAGACACAGCCTTCTTCATTCAGTTATATCGCCCCCTACAGGAGTAGGACACTAGGCAGACAAAAAGACTTGGCTATGCCCATGGGCAGTCCTAGGTGATATACACCCCCCTCTCTGCTACAGGCCTTCAGTTTTTTTTCTGCCTAGTCAGGAGTAAGAACCTAGTTCCCTGTTGGGATCTCTAGTCCTGGCAATTTTATTTATTTATTTATTTATTTATTCCCCCTGGATTTTTCCGGTGAGATCTACAATCAACTGCCGGGCTGGGCGACGGGCTGGACATTCGATCCAGTGGTCACCTCAGTCTGGCCAGCGAGCGCGTGCAGACCTCAGCTACGCGCTAGGTCAGCCGCGACATATCCCCACTGGACGGGGGCTGGCCCTGTGAGTTAAACGTCTTGCAAGGTTGCATACGACCGGGTCTCGGCTTTGTTTGTGATGTCATTAAAGCGGAGTTCCGCCTGGTAAAAAAAAAGGCAGCGGTGGGGCGGCCAGACATTACGTAGTTCGCCGCACAGTGGCGATCTTTGACGGGTATCTGCCCCCCCCAAAAGGTGCCAAATGTGGCACCAGAGGGGGTAGGAATCAGTGCACACTGTGGGCTGTTTTTGCATCATTTACTTGAAAACTACTTGTGATGTGATTTTCATATTTTTACTTGCTGTTCCATATTTCAATAGTGTTTCATACACCATTGGGCAAAGGCTTCCTCTAGTTCAGGGGTGGCTCACTGGCTGTTACAAAAGTACAAGTCCCATCATGCCTATGCCTCTGGGAGTTATGCTTGTGGATGTCAGAGTTCCACAATGCCTCATGGGACTTGTAGTTCTTCTACAGTTGAAGGGTCAAAGTTTACCTACCCTTGTTCTAGTTGCTTTTTTTGGGAGGGAGCATGATTGACATTGAAAAATCAATTGGTCACATACAGAGTGTATTGTTCCCCAGGACTTCTATATAAATCAAATGAAGTAGGCTGCTTAGCTTTTCTGAAAAAGCTGTTTGCCTGGCTGTCTTGGACCTGGTGTGTTCATGCGCATAAAAAAAAAAAAAAAAAATCACACATGCGTGTTAATGTGCATTAAAAAAACATTGACATGCACCTTTTATGTGTTGTGTTGCATTTAATGCATGTGAACTGTGTTTTTTTTTATGCTTTTTTTGTAGTACAGGCTAAATCAAGGTCAAGGTACTTTTATTTTTTTTATCATTTTACTGCAAGGCATTGTGCTGCCTAAAAATGCAGCATGCCTGAATTTTTCCTCAATGCGCTTTGTGGTGTGCAATGGTTTGCAGCATGTCCTTGCATTCAACTTGCATGGAACAATGCAGCCCAATGCATCTGGTGTGAACGAGCACTTCAAAAAACAGTCTCAGTTGTTTGTGTAAAGTTTCTTCCATGCAATTAAGTCGTCCAGCTCAGGCGAGGCAGGCCGCCATATCTCCGGGTGTTGAGCCAACTAAAATGACAGTGCTGTATGATGTGCTCGAATTGTAATGAGAATCGGAGGCTACAGGCTAAATCTTATTAACATATGTATAACATACTCTGAGCATTGTGCTAATCCCCTGTTCTGTGATTATGGGAGCCCGGTCTCTATTCTTCCTTATGAATAATACCGGAGCCCGATCAGACACTGACACAATTCCCAGAGTGGGAGCTCAACACAGTTAAAATAGATGTAAACCCTAACTGAATGTGTAGTTTGCTCTGTGCATCACAATCCATTGCTATTTTTTTTTAAATACTGCTTTTCTATATGCGGATTTTCTTCAACCTATTTGCCATCACTTCCTGTCTACATGCATGCCAGTGATGGCTGCACGGCATTTTTCAGGGTGGATTTCCTGATGGTGACAACCGTAGACACTTTGCCTGTGTAATGTGTATAGAAATGGCCACGTGTAGGCTACATCAAAAGCCTCTGTGACCGAGTGAAAATGCTGGAGCACAATTGAGAGACAAGGACAGAGTGTTGTCACCATGCCTAAACAAGGGTCATCATGGGAGGAGGTGATCAGGTGCTTCCACAATGCTCAGAAAAGATTATTTGCCCAATCCTTGCACCTAGGTTTAATAATAGGCAAAACCATAAAGATCCAACCAAAAGACAAGACTGAAAACTACAGAAAAGGGTTTTCGTCTATGTTTAGGACAATGGTTTCCAAACTATGGCTCTTTGCTTGCCTTTATCCAGCCCTTAGGGCACTACTCCTTCACCTGACACCAATGACGGGATGCCATTCATTCCACTCATACCAAAGATGGGGCATTATTCCTCCCACTGACACCATTGATGGGGCACTATTCCTTCCACTGACCTCAACGATGGGGCACCCTTCCTTCCATTAAAACCAACAATGGGGCATTGTGTACTCCCACTGGCCACCGTATGGCCCCTTATAGTTTACAGGATAGTAAACTGGCCCTTTGATTAGAAATTTGAAGACCCCTGGTTTATGAGATTGAACTGAAAAAGTAAGGCAGAAAATCCTTAAAACGTACTTTATAAGTGCTACATTCCTGTAACAGTGATACACATGTGGACCAGAAAAAAAAATCCCACTCAAAGATACAACAAACAATTCTATTATGATGTAATTGAGCTGAAGAGCTCAGATTGAGAAACACATAAGTTGTATTTATACATTTCATCCTCTCCTTTTGTTTTTTTAAATATAATTCTGCTTTGCAAAATATTTGGGTTCTACTTTTAAATTAAATGTACAATTTGGCATCAATGTGTAGCATTGGGCACCAGAAGGTACCCTTCATATCCAAAGAATGTTCAATTCCAGCATATCTTGGGAACAGCCTATACCCAGGGTGTGCCATGTACCAAATCCAGAGTTTGAAGACTCTCATAGCCAAGACAAGCCAAGTTTGACCTTTAGAGTACCCTCTATGGCACAGTAAAGCTGGCCATACGTGGCTTGAATTTTAGTTAATTCGTTTAAATCAGCTGAAATTTTAGCTGACATGACCCAGCTTGACAAACCTACAATTGAGAAATTGAAGGAGCCAGGCACAAAAAAGTTGGCTAACCATTGATTGCAACCAATCAGCCCTTCTTGCTGTGTGATTGCAACACCGGGTGGGGGTGATGCATTGGACATGAAATCTCTACCAATAGATCGCTGACTCATTGATTCACTGGTCCAAGAGATAGAGGGGTGCTGGACACAGATTTTCACAGGCTATCAGAATGTGGACAAATTCATTACTTGAGCCCAGTTGGCCTGTATTCGGCATTTCGCCACAACGATGGGGACCCCCTCAAGAGTTGAGAAATCTGAGTGTAATATGTCAAAGTGAGTGCCAAATGAAAAGTCAAAGTTTTTATTGTTCAACTGGTTACAAAAAGCAGAGCAAAGGGCACTAGGCGCGATGCATTTTTGTTCCCCATGAAAAGCTTTGATGTCCTTTGCCCTGCTTGTTGTAACCAGCTGAAGAATAAAGTGTTGGATTCCTAAGCATTTTTCATTTGGTACTCTCTTTAACCTGTTACTCAATGATTTATTGATCCTGGTCATATCTGACTTTTTACACAAGAAATCAATCTTGGTGATTGTATCACTTTTGAATCCCTATTCAATTAATTGGAGGAGATCTATGTGCCCATGGACCACATCGGCTGTCTTTTGTCCTTTCCGTGACATTTACCAAACCAATAAACCATTGTCGGACTTGGATCATTTGTTTGGCACTCTTTCTGGTGCAACTGTGAATACATCAATTAGAGTCCTGCTCCTAAATGTGAATGTGGGAATCTATAGATTTCCCTTGTTCAGCTCGTTGAGAAATCTTCTGCATGTATGGCCAGTTTAATGCAAGCCTGTGTGTGATTTTCTAAAGATAGGTTCACTTTAAGCCTTCCCGTGTGGCTTGGCATGTCAGATGGCCATGGTGCCACATTCCCCACTAACGACGTTCATTAAGGGCAGGCGAATTCCAACAGATGACGGTGGCAGATGTGACAAATCCTTGACAGGGGGCTCCTCTGCCTATTGGTGCTTGTAGGGGTTAATGCAAATGGAAGGAGCTGAACAAAGCCGAAGGTGGATTTCTCGAATGCTTATTAGCGAGCGCCAAACCACCTTGGGATCCTTGTCTCTCTCTCTCTTTTTTTTTTTTTTTTTGGGCTTCCTTCCAAACTTGGCTGTATGAAAGGTGTCTAGTTAAAAAGCGTATACAGCAAATTAAATACATTATTGTGATAATGGGTTGACATGAAGTACAGGTCCATTAGACTTATGACAGTTATAGAAAAGCGGAGGCCTGCACCCTGTTCGGTCGTCGTCTTTGATATTCATTCAATCCAGCGCCAGGTCCGGGGATTCTCAGAATTAAGTGAAGGGTCATTATACTTTAAACACCGTGGAGAAGCCTAGATTGGCAATTAAGCAGCACTCTCTGACACTCGCCGATGCCACCCTGTGACCCCCTTTCGATTGAGATGTTGGAGCTTGGGGCCCTCAGCATGCTAAATTGGTGAAAGGCACTTCTCCTGACGAGGGCAACGCTGAAACCGTCTGCCTTCAAAGGGAAGCCACATCATGTTTTAACCATAAAGTGGGCGCATGCCAGGCGCATTCCCGGGCAGAAATAGATGAAATGTTACAAGTGCAAGAGGATAATGACAAATCCAATGCGATTCAAAGGCACGCGGCTGCAGAACGGAACGCATCCTACAGCTTGTGCATAAAATCAAGGGCGACGGATGACAGGCACTTAATGGAAGCGTGTCAACAAGCGCGCAAAATGAGGCCGCAGAAGGCGGAAGCCCCGGAGACTGGCAAGAACAAAAAAAAAAAATTAGTTGTCCCAACTTAGTTAACTCTCATCATTATATTCTGGCTCGGAGCCATAGAGGCGGACAGGGACTCTAATGAGCTGCTTTCAGGGTGTTTACTGCCTGTCTACGGGACACAAGACACCTTTGTGATGCAGAATGGCATGCTTCTTATATCCATCTAGCTAAAAAAAAAAAAAAATTCCGAAGAGACCTTGGGTTACATTTCTAAAAAAAAATTACAAACGCAAAAATATTGGAATTTTTATGCAGTCTTTTTTTCTACTCTACAATGCCATTTTATTTTTTGTTTTTTTTTTCTTTTCAAAAATCTTATCAATCTTAATTTATTTATTTTGGTATCAATAGGTGTAAAAGGATTAGTCCACTCTATATTTTGAATCTAGCTGGAGCCTAGTGGGGCTGGGTCAGCTCCTGATTTCTTATTTTATATGACGTGGATGTTCCAATGGTGAGGTCTTCCTGTTGTAATTACCGCCTCTGTTTCTCTAGGTTTGGTTGTTCCAGGCTCCCTTTGTGCTCTTCCTGTTAAATTTTTTTGTAATATAAAACAAAGAAATAATCCAGCAGGAATGGTGGGATGGGCACAACGGGTGTGCAGACCCAGGAACTCAGCAAAGGGATGGTCAGAAGCCCTAATAATGGTCAGGTGTGTAGACCCAGGAGCTCATAGCAGGGATGGTGGGAACCCCTCATAATGGGCACAGCAGGTGTATAGACATAGGAATTTAGAGCAGGGATGGTTTGAACTCCTCATAATACACACAGCAGGTGTGTAGACCAGGGGATTCAAAGTTGGGATGGTCATAAACCCTCATAATGGGTATAGCAGGTGTGTGGACCCATGAACTCGGTACAGGGATGGTGGGAACCCCACATTATATATGGACATTTTGTTAGCTGTCTGTGCTCTTTACACACAAAGTCTTTGCTTCTTGCTTACTAATGGTGCACAGTGATTGTGCTTTTCTATCTCTCCTCTCACTCAGTGGTAGTCTACCAGAACTGACTTGACTGAAAGCAGTAAAAATTTTTACAAGACTAGCTGTGCTTATCTGAGCAGTCTTTAGGCATGGCCTACAAGACTAGCCGAGCTTATCTGAGCAGTCTTTAGGCATGGTCTACAGAACTGGCTGAGCTTATCTTAGCAGTCTTTAGATGTGAATGCTATTCACATTCCCCGATACATGGATGACCTCTAAAGAGAGCAAGGTATATATGAATTGTAGGCATGAAAAAACAAGTTAAAGTCCTATCAAATGACTTCTGGCTAAACCTGTGTGATGACTCAAACTAATATTGGCTGGAAATACACTTAAAGTGGTTCTAAAGTCAAAAGGTTTTTTTGAACCCCCCATAACACTTACCTAAGTCTTACATCAATCCAGCGATGTGCCTGTCTACAGATTTTTTTGCCGTCTGCCTACTCTTACAGGCTTAATGAAAGCAGCAGGAGCCATTGGGGAGTGTGGTGTGGCCAAGCCACGCTATGTGTGTCTATGGATGCACACAGCCTGGCTCAGGAGTGTGCACAGGAGCACACAGCTTGCTATGAGGGCAATCTCTTTTTATTTTAATTTTTAAAAAAAATGACTTTACAATCTTGTTAGCCATTCCATGCTCTGAATAAAAAGTTTTTGCTTTAGTTATACTTTAAAGTGTTAAAATAAACTCCATAGTTTCAATGGAGCAAGGTTTTTATCTAAATGTTTGGCAAGGGCTGTCTAGGTCAGTGGTTCTCAACCTTTTTGAAACCAGTGCCTGGTAAATTCTTCCAACAGTTAAGATTAAAGTTTATGCTCACACAGTAAAAGTATAGGAGTACAAATGCTGGGCGGTACTGTGGAAGGTTGGGGGAGCTAAGGGCTCTCAGATATTTGGGAGCACTGTAGGGCACTATAGAAGGTTGGGAGCACTATGGGAGGCGGGAGGTCCTGTGGAAGGTTAACGGATCTGCAGCTGGCTGAGGGCCATTGAGAGAGAGAGGCCACAGTCGAGTGGTTAAGAACCACTAGTCTAGGTCAAAAGATTGGCTGGACAGAATTTTTTTTTTTTTTTTTTTTACCACTCTATAAGCAAATCTTTTGTGACATTACAAGTAGGAAGGTCATGTTTATTTTACTATTGTTTCTTGGTGGCTTCATGAGTATAACTTTACACCCATGGTCCCCAGAGATCCAAACCAGATACCAGCTTGTTTTTTAACAGAGATTTTTGGAACAGAGTAAGATGTATGAATATGATAATGAAGCCCGAATTTTATCTTACTGGTCATGTTGGATTCCATTTTCATATGATATTGTCCAGTGATGGCGATGGGGAAACAATGTGTGTGGGAATTGTGTTGAAGTGAGTTGTAGAAATGTTTTTCCTCCCCCTTTCATTCATGTTTATTCTGACAAATTACACAGCTTTCTCTCCTCCAGATTCCCTCCACACATGGTGCCGCCCCACCACGGTTTACATACAACTGGAATCCCTCATCCCGCCATAGTGACCCCAAGCGTCAAACAGGAATCTTCCCAGAGTGACGTGGGACTGCACAGCTCGTGAGTTTCCTATTTACCTTACATGACTAGATCTGCTCTATCACTAAATTGGCCAGTACTAAGAGTTCCTACAGTAGAATTCGCTTATCTATGAGTACACCCCCAACTCCAGTAGGAATGTCCAGCCCATGTAGACGTCCTCCACTATGGTAAATGTCCCTCTCCATACCAATTGCCTCTGCTTTTAGTTAAATTGTGTCAATGATATAGATGCCTTCTGGATGCAAGGACATTCTGATTTGATGCAGATAACTCATGTCTGTTGTAAATGTTTTTGTGTGCATTTAAGCTTTCCCCACTGGAAGTGAAAGATTCTAATTTGGCTTATATTCAACGCCTCCACTGATAGCCAAAATGTTCCATCCAAATACATATCCATCTTCTTCCTGTGGTCTCTGTCTGCTCAGGCTTCCTTGTAGATACCAACTCTTGCAGTAAAACTCTTCTTTCTACCTCAGATATCCTCCTCTACTAGTGATGATGTGTCATTCATTTTCTTCCTGTAGTGATCCTTGCTGGCCCATGTAGACATCACTATATGTAGTCTTATATCCATGTAGACATCACTATATGTAGTCTTATATCCATGTAGACATCCTCCGCCCTTTCTTTCATACATATTCAGTCAAACTCATTTAGAAAACCTTGCATGCCTTGATGTCCATTTAGTCTTCCATCTATGCAGACCTTCTGTTTCCAAACTTCCATATATTTCAGTTTACTTTTGTCTTTGGTTTGAACTCAGACGTGTGACTTTTTTTCAGCCTGACTAATACATGCTGACACTGTTTTCCCAGCGTTCCATTCATGTACATTTCTTCTACCCGGTCTTAAATCCATACATATTTCATTCATTCATGTAGACAAACTCCACCCAACCCATTTATCCATGTACTCATACTTTCTACCATATTTCATTAACATAGACGTTCCCTGTTTAGCCTTTCATTCATTTTGATATCATCTGACCAGTCCTCTGCCTATGTAGATGTCCCCCCACCCAGCCATGAAAACAAACTATCCATAGTATGCTGTTTATTTAGACATCCTCTGATTTGTCCTCACCCATTAAGATGTCCTTAACCCAGTCTTCCATCCATGTAGACATCCTTCATTAGGTCTTCTGTCCATAGAGACAGGCTTTGTAAAGACGTAAATCCATTTAGATGTCCTTTGTTCATTTCTCCATAAATGCGAACATATTCTGACCAGCCTCTTATCAGCATGGTCATCCTCTGCCTAGGCTGTCATCTAGATGATCACCATCAGTCTGTATTGCAAATACCAATTTAATGCAGACGTACTAAGCTCTTTGTAAAAGCCTTCCGTATATTGTTAATCTTCTACTCAAAGTGAGATGACTTCTCCTGAACCTGTAATGGTGGTTTCCCAGCCATGATTCAGGACATCCTTTGCCTAGTTAAAGTTTCCTGTTTATGTACTATCCTAAACCTGCTGTAAAAAAATGGTTTTTGAGTAACCCTCTGCGGAATTATTAATGTTATGTCATTTTACAGAAAACATCAGGATTCCAAAAAGGAAGAAGAAAAGAAAAAACCTCACATAAAGAAACCTCTTAATGCATTTATGTTGTATATGAAGGAAATGCGAGCAAAGGTTGTAGCCGAATGTACATTAAAAGAGAGCGCAGCCATTAACCAGATCCTCGGCCGAAGGGTAAGTGTAGAAAGAACTCGACAAAGCACTAAACCCCATTAACAACAACAGCAAAGCTCCCACTTTTTATGTAAAGTTATTTGTTTGGTAAAACATTGTCACATAGCTATTTTTAGGGAAGAATGAAGAGTAGGAGCACCACACAAAGAGGTTGGAGCCCAAAGGTTGTTTATCTCACATAAAATGTAAACACAGGGCCTGTAGATATAGCCAACACATTTTGGGATCACAGAACTGCTCTTCTCATCAGAGTTTCTATTGTGTGTAGACGGGCAAATAAATGGACTTGGTTGGGTAAAAAAGATCACAATGTTAGAAAATCATTAGCACACCTATCATTAGCTGTTGTAAGCAGCAACTGTAATGTACATTAAACTGCCACTTGTAGACCTCATTGGAAACCCGTTTGACAGGGTGACAACAGGGGAGCGTAATTAGGAAAGAGGGCCAGAGCATTATCACCCATTAAGAGGAAGTGCCCAAATAAGGACCTTGATGGCGGAATAATAAAAATAAAAGCTGCATATTTAACCACTTCCCCCCGGTAGACGTCATATGATGTCATTTACTTTGAGTGGAGATATCTGGATGATGCCTGCCGCTACAGAAAAAAATAAATTAAAGGGAAAGTGTAAAAATAAAATAAACAATAAAAAAAAAAAAAAATAATTTTAAAGCGCCCGCTTCCACACCTGTGAGGTATAGCTGTGATCATTAGAGCGAGAGCAATATTTCTTATGCTAGACCTCCTCTGCAATTCTGAACTGGTAACCTGTAATGTTTTTTAAAGCGTCACTTATTAAGATTTTTAAGCACTGTAGTTTGACGCCATTGCACAAGTGTGTGCAATTTTAAAGTGTGACATGTTTGGTATCTATTTGTTCAGCGTAACATAATTTTTCGCGTTATACAAAAAAATTGGGGTAAATATTGTGTTTGTTTTTTTTTATTCATTAAAAAAAAATTGCCAAAAAAATTATGTTTGAAAAATTGCTGCACAAAATACAGTGTGACATAAAAAAAATTGCAAGAACCCCCATTATATTCCCTAGGGTCTTTGCCAAAAATATATATATATATAATGTTTGGGGGTTCTGAGTAATTTTCTAGCAAAAAAAATGATGATTTTTACATATAGGAGAAAAATGCCAGAATTAACTTGGGTGGCAAGTGGTTAAATATATTGAAAATTACTTTAAAAAAGACATTAACATCTTAAATGAGATTTTAGCGACCTACCGTGAGGTTATCTGCAGGATGGTTTGGTCGTGGGATGTTTTCTCAGGTCTGTACAGAGATGTGCTTTTTACTGTACCCAAAAGGCATTTTTTTTATTTGTTACTAATAGATCTTTTGATTGCACATCATTCCTTGACCGTGAATTGTTGTACGGGTTAATTGTTGATAGCAGCAAACAAATACTCTTGCGCATAAGGGTGATGTCCAAGTTATCTAATGTTCTATGCCCTCCAGGATAGGGGTATCCTACCCTGTTTCCCCAAAAATAAGACCTAGCGTGATTGTCAGTGATGGCTGCAATATAAGCCCTACCCCCCAAATAAGCCCTAGTTAAAGTCCTTGCCCTACCCTTATTTACAGGGTAGGGCTTATTTTCGGGGAAACAGGGTAGGGCTTATTTGGGGGGTAGGGCTTATATTGCAGCTTTCACTGACAATCACGCTAGCTCTTATTTTCGGGGGAAACAGGGTAGCAATCACAAGAGGAAATAAAGAACAGAGGGTGCACCAGCCTTGAGCATTATCCTTTAGTAAATTTATTTGTAAAAACAAATTAAAAACTACTCACAAACATGTGAAGATATTCGTTTTGTAAAAGCGTCCATGTTGGCAGTCAATCTAGGTGCAACAGTCTCCAGATGGCGAAGGAGAGGACTTAGGGACCACTGCTGGCTGACCTGTTTCAAAGGGATACCTTCTTCCTAGGAGCCTCTGGAGACTGTCGTACCTAGATTGACTGCCACCATTTGGAGGCTTTTATAAAATGAATAGCTTTACATGTTTGAGTTGTTTTTAATCTGTTTTTACAAATAAATTTACTAAAGGATAATGCACAAGGTTGGTGTGCCCTCTTTTCTTTATTCCCTCTCTATGGGTTAATTCTTGCTTTGAGCTATGATAAAATACATTGCCGATGTTTAATCAGAACTCCACTCTCTTTCTTTCCACACAGTGGCACGCATTATCGAGGGAAGAACAGGCAAAATACTACGAGCTGGCAAGGAAGGAACGACAGCTGCACATGCAGCTCTACCCAGGCTGGTCCGCACGGGATAACTATGTACGTGGCTATGTAGGTGATATTTTTCCCCCCTTGTAGAGTAACATGTCATGTTATTTTCCTTTGGAGCGAACAAAACACTACATGGTATGTATTGAGACACGGGCAGGCGAGCAATCATTCACCGCAGCCCCAAAATACTATCCTATTGATTCTACCACAGTTCTCCAGTGATTTAGATTGCACTGTCAGTAAATGACCATGGGTCATTTGACAGTAGATTTCGAAAATTAAAAAAAAAGCAACCTGTTAACAAGATTTAAGACAATATAAAAGTAATTATTACTTTGCTGAAACATCTCAGCGGCCTCCAGCTGCCATATGTGTCTTGTATATATATTTATGTTGGTGTGCGGTGTAAAGTAGAGTAATGGGAGCTTTTGCTAAAGGCGAATTATTCCACTTTACAACGTCTTGTGCCATTGTAATACAGCCTCATGTGTTCACTACAAAGGGGCTTCTGTATAAAAAATGTGAGGAGCGGAGGTTTTGCCCATGCCAGCCAATCAGATCTTTTACTCATATTACCAAGCTAAGTAAACAATGACTGGAATCCGATTGGATGTTCATAGGGCTTTCTTGTTTCCTCACACAAGATTTTATACTTGACGTCTCAATGTTTTTGTTTCAATGAAAAGAAAGATGCATATCTTGTGGACTTTGGTCTTCCCGATACTCTCTTCTCCTACTGTTGGTTAGATAAGCCTTATGCAGTAAGCTCTTACCTCCAAGAGGTCAAACTTTAAAGGGTAAGCTGAACGAAGACTGACGTTTCAGTGTTTGGTAAAATATGGAGCGTTAAAACTCATGACAGTCTCTCAGGTCTTTCGCGAGATCTCTGGAGTTCCTGCATTTGCAGAACCACTGTGTCCAATGATGGGCTCCTAGCATCCCAGATGGGCGTTAATGTATTTTATGCTACAGAAATTGTAAAATAAGGAGCTGAAACAAACAGGGGGGTGAGAACACCCAAAACCTTCATCTGGATAAGAACTGGGTCAGCAAATATGGCAGGAAGATCTTGCTGTTGGAGTATCCAAGACACTTTTTTAGCATTTAACAAGCTTCAACCGGCTTTCTTGAAGTATCCGTTGGCCTCAAATGCGGAATATAGATCGTAATGAATGCTCCTGCTCTAATAAGCTAAGCTATTAGCAGGCATCAGCAGTCTTCAGCAGCTGTATTGAAATTCAGCTGGGTAAAGATTCTGTAAGTCTAGCCACAAATTGATTTTTTTTTTTTACATAATTTTCTTATTTCGATTAAAATTTTTTGTTGAATTTGAGAATAACTGATGGCAACAAGCACTCATTTGCTGTTTTTTCCAGTTTGCTAGAATTGGAATCAATCCAAATTTTGGTGCCTATCAAAATATATACAGTATTCAGTCAAAAACTGTTTCCAGGCTTTAAAAAAGAACTTATTGGGACCTGCCCAAGGCTCCAGAGAATTTGATTTAGCATATACAACCTCATATACTCCCTCCTCCAAGTAAACCTAAACAAATCTCCATCCAAAGCAGCATTAAACCGGCCAACCAAGGAAGTACCAAGGTGCCCTTGAAGACTGATCATTTTTATATTCACAGCAGCAAGAGTTGCCGTAGCCGGGTCTTCATTCCTCATAATTACTCGTTCGGTATTATCGTGCATCGTTGCCAGCACACAAGCCCTGATGAAGGGGAATCTGTGAGTCCCCCAAACAGGTTGGCTTTTTAACTTGACATTGTTTTTTAATAATAAAAGCCATAGTGAACTGAATTAATCGGTGTAATTCTCATTCTTCCAATACCCTGTAAATGTTATTGAGGAATCCATGAGATTCCTTTGTTGACAAAGAGCTGTCTCCAAACTTCATGAATTGTATGCACTTCCTTTCCTTGTTCAGTCAAGGAGTCCAGTGCTCCTACAATACATATCTACTATAGCCACGTCATGGAAGACACCTTCTTTCCTATTTGAACTAGTAAAAACGAAACTCTCATGGATGAAAAACTAAAACTTGCCTGCCATACTGAATGACAGAATGGAAGCTTTCAAGGGCTCCTAGGATCCCTGCATACAATATCTTTCAGGAATCTGGGGAGAGAATATACAGTAGACCCCGTGGGGAAAAACCCCTTTTCCCCAATCCCTTACCAATTCAGCTATCTGCCACTCCTTTACCAATCTCCACTTTCATTTCCACTTTTTTTGTTATAAACCCAACCTTTCTGTATTGTCATCTTTGTATAATCGGTGTGGCATCCTCTATCTCTAAGGCTCTCCCATTTCTGGGCAACTGCAAACTAACCTCCAGTGACTATTTGTCAGAACATATTAAAAAACCAAACTGTTCCCCAGTTCAAGGAGGCAATATTGAACCACCCCCCACCCCCACCCATCAGAGGCACACTTAATTGCATACAGTGGATATCCAAACTGTTGGATGTTTTTTGCGCAGGTGAAGCTCGAACCTTTACTCTTCTAGGGTGAAGAGGGAAGGATTAGTGTGTGGTGCAAAAGCCACTATTGTCAGTAGCACAGTATTCTGATGGGTCTTGGGGCTTAGAACAGCTTGTTCAATGATTATCAAGGAACATATTTACCCATAAGAATCTTAGAGGTACCCACTCCATAGTAATTCAGAGTCTAATTGAGAATTGAGGATCTGGAAGAATGTGTTCATTTTTGGATATTTTTGGACATTATAGAGCTTACATTGTTGAAATGTTCTTGCAATACATTGTGTGAACTAAAGAGAGCCTGTCATTATACAACACATAATGACGCAAGCCATCACTGTGCACTACAAGGTGTCCGTACATAATTTCAGTTAATGGAAACTGGTCTTCTGCCCTCGAAGCACCTCTAAAGCGATCTCTCCCAGCTCTCCCTGCCCTTGCCTCCAATGTATCCTACAAGGTAGTGTGCACAATTAAGGGCCCTATGCAGAGACACATGCATCGCTTTGTGGTATGTGTGTGTGGGGGCATTTAGTGTATAAGGCCATTTTTCACCGAATGATGGCATTTATCACTAGGTATGTCTGTTTGTGGTGTGTTGTACAATGATAGGTTGCCTGTAATGGATAATACAACCCAAAACTGGTATTTGAGTACTACATGGCTGCTGGAGAGTTCATTCACATCTTTTGAACTCTCTTGGGGATTCAGTTTGGGAGGGCCAGGCAAATCACTGTTGTGGGAGGGGTAGATTCACAAACTACGGCAGGGAAATCTTACCATTATGGGAGGGGTTGTGACACAAACTGCTGCAAGGAAATCCCACCATTGTGGGAATGGGTGAGACACAAGTCCAAGAGAAGCCAGTAGGTCAACTCCAGTGTCAGTTTTGGGTGACATTGGCTCTTTCGTACTTTGTACACTTTTTTTTTGGTTGCTTCGTTAATAGATCTGTAATGTTACTAAATGCCATTTTATTTTTGTGTGATTGCTCTATAGGGCAAAAAGAAGAAGAGGAAAAGAGAAAAACAGGCAGGCGAAAGTAACGGTAAGTACCACCCCAAAGTAGCGCCCCCCTAATGTTTTTAGCAGAGGGCCCCCTAAACACTGCTGCGGGGAGAGGAAGCAGGTGCATGGGGTCACCAGTTTGACTCTGATACCCCCCGAACCAGTGATTACTGGACCCCAGATATTTATGGACCCCTTAATGGAATAAAATTAGAGGTTTTTTTGTATATATGCATGCTATACTAGATAATTTATGTATTTTCTATAGTGAATATTTAACTGTAAAGTACAAACAACCAGCCATTAGTTTAATGATGACTTACCTGTGTGTTGTTTACTATGTGTGTGCGCATGAGTGTGTGCGCGGGTGTGCAAGGTTTGATCCCGGGGTCTTTGCTGCATGCTTATTGGGTAATTCCCTGTCTACCCCACCCCTTCCCCTCTCCCCTCCCCCATGTGTAATTCAGGCATTAAGGAGGTTTGAAAATACTGCATAGACAATTTGAATTATTTCTATTTTGCCAATGTCCAGATTTTGTATAATTTGTTCTTTTTTTACAGAACACAACGAATGTTACCTAAATCCTTGCCTTTCACTTCCTCCGATTGCAGGTGCTAAGCCATTTTTTTTTTTGGATTTATTCCTATAGTTTTTCCTGTATTATAATTTTTTTTTTGTTTATTTTTCCCTGAAAATGCATTTTATTGCCATTATAATTTTATTAACATAAACCACTTCTTGCGCGAGAGGATGGGAAAATAAAGATTCACGTTTTTTGCTGTCCTAGGCTGCTCTGGCTTGAAGCGTTGCTGTGGTTGGGTGGGTTATGAGAATGGAATAGACTTAGGCGGACTGTTGCTTTAATGCCACCGTGGAACCTCAGGCATGTTGGGAGTTTCAGTTCCACATAGGCGTGCAAGGAACAGATCGCCCAAGCCTGCGGTAATCTTAAATGGGGGGGGGGGCAGGCGTAGCTAGTGTTAGAGCATGTTATTATTCCAAGGGTGCCCTCAATCAAGTAACTAAAATATTAACATGTCTGCAGCTTTGCTAATTACTAGACGCAGAATCCTCTATTGCATCCAAGACTCATTTTCTGTTTATTACATGGGCAGAGCTGCAGGAACCTTGTGTCATGGAGGAATCTTTATTACTCATCATCTGATGGTCTTTTGGCTCCTTGATTCTTTTCCCAAACTTTGATAAGTTGACCATCACAAGCAGTAAGAGGCCCTCCACTATACAATCCTAAAGCTGAACTCCAGACTTTCCTTCAGTTTTGCATATTTATATAGGTTTCTCTCCTGTGCTGAAATTGCTTACTCTGATTTCACTGCACACTGTGAGCTTCTCATAAACTGTATTAGAAGCTGCAGCAAGTCATATAGAGCCTGTCTCTTTTCCTGGCTGGAGGATATTGAGCACATCTAGCCTTTTCTTGCCCTAGTCCACCCCTTTTATTCATTGGATTTTGGTTCTTTCAATCATGGGGGTTCAGCATCATATGTGGGTATTACCTAGGGTGGTCTGCATGCAAATACAGCCTGACTAGAATCGGAATCTCCTCCACACATTTGCCCATCAAGGCATTTTTATATTTGCATAGCTCCACCTAAGAACCAGCCCACTGCTTGCATCAGGAATAAGGACTCTTGAGAGGAGTACTGAGGCACGGTGCTGTAATGTTTTCAGGAAGTTATGTACCACACCCTACTGGTCCCTTCCACTAGCCATCATCTTCCTGAATTTCATAGAGAAGCACAGAAAATACAAAATGCAATGATCACAGCTAGGATTATTTCAAAATGTCAATGTTGATAAAGGAGATGGTAGGAAATATTTTTGATCACAGGGGTTCAACAAAGCACGGCACTCCGTTAAAGCAAAAAAAATAAAAAAGGATGGAAGGAACCAGGGAAGGCCAGATATAATTAGATTAAACCTCAGCTTTGAATGAATGCATATCAGATGCATATGAAAACCTTTTTTTTTTTTTTTTTTTTTTTATAAAGGTCTGATAAGCTAAGTTCACTATGTTGGTTTCTCAGTGGCTGTATTTTTGTGGGCACCATAGTCCTTTTCCAGAATAGCAGTCATAGGGAAACCACATAGTGCTATCAGTTTCCAGTGTGTGGGGTGCCATAAACAACTAATGGCATCCCCGCGTCTCTGCTAACAGGAGTATGGTTTTGATGGAGAGTGCAAAATCCAGTGCAGTTCTGCATAGAAACCAATCAGCTTCCATTTTTTTTTTGTCAAAGCTTACTTGAACAAGCTAAAGTTAGAAGCTGATTGGCTACCATGCATAGCTGCACTAGATTTTGCACTTTCCAGGTTTGGTAAAGTAACCTCAAAGTGTGTACCTAGCCTTAGGGAAGGATTGGCAGAAACATAGAAAACATACCTGAATCAGTTCTGAAGCCTTCGTATGAAATGGAAGCCTTCATATTTATCTTCTGGACAAGTTACGTCTGAAAAAACTCTTTCAAATACTTTTCAGATGAGATTTGAAACACCAGCTACCTACACTGATACGCCATTGCTCTAGCTACACTGGCTGTCAAGACACAATCTTGCCTTGAATCACACCTACAAACGCTCTATGGTTTCTTGTGGTGCCTCATATCCTAAGTAGAACCCTAAGATGACCCTAGTGGAACGCTAAGATGGCCAGTTGTTTGCTATCTGAGAAAGCCAGCACAAAAATAGCCCTCTCTAGTAAGGTATATTGATAACAGTTGGAGAACCAAAGTGGAATTAGTGCCAGTAGCTAACATGACTTTTCTGCTTTCTATTCACCCAGGATGCCATCTTGCTAACCAGTCTTGGAGTAAACCATTATTTTCCATTCAGTTTTTATGGGAAGAAGGGCCCGGTGTAACCCTTTTTTTTCACATCATGACATTGGCCCTCACTTTTACAGTCACATGAGTGCAGGTTGTCACATCTTGGTCAGCTGTCTTGGTCAGCTGTCTTCACCTATGAAAACATAATAGGTTGATGGAAAACTTACTCTAGAAAACTCTTTTTTTGTGCCTTTTTAGTTTTCCAACATTACCCTCCTCCCTACTTCATGACCTTAGTTGGCCTTTACATTCTCTTTCTTTGTTGGTAAAAAAAGGACTCCTATTTTGGGGGTGTAAATCTCTGGATCTACAAGTCTTATAAATAGAAATATGTGTGTTTTCTTCTTTTGTCATAAGTTTATATGCTTCTAATTGGCTGGCATACCTGCTCTGTACCCTCTGTCGTCCATTTCATTTTGGTAAAAGCCGCAAAAAGCCAACCCAGTTATGCAATAAAATATTGGCAACCCATTATTATTTTTTCATTGTATATGTCCCTTTGTGTTTTTTTTTTTTGTGTGTGTGCTTTTAACTGACACAAGTTGGGGGATTCCTCTCTCTTTCCAACTGTCCACCCCCCACACCCTTCAGCTCTAACAATCACCATCATTCCGTATATTAATTTAATCATTGTTAGCTGTAACCTTTAAATACGTTAAAGGCATGAATCAGGAGGGCTGAATTTTCAATACGAAGTTAAGATCAAGAATATGGGGACATGACCACACACTAGCAGGAGGAAACTTCAGAACCTATAAATTATTTTACCAAAACAGTTGATTGAGGTAGACTTCCAGAGGTAGTGACTCAATCAACAGTAAATGGATTAAAACATACGGTACTTGGGCCAGACATAGAGATACTCGGACCAAAAAAATTTAAAATTGGGGCAGACTCAGTGGACTACTCTGTCTTTTGGACCTCTTCGTCTTCTGTGTTTTTATGTTTACTTTCGTTTTTAAAGCTACTCATTTTTTTAAGGACCCAAGACGGACATTTGTTGTCTTGCATGCACATATTTTTTCCTGTTTCTTGTTGTTTTTGTCATTTGACAAATGTTACTTCTTGCTTTGCTAAGTATATATATATATATATTTATTTTTTAAAAATTGGGGCAGACTCAGTGGACTACTCAGTCTTTTGGACCTCTTAGTCATCTGTTTTTATTCTTTCTTTAGTTTTTAAAGCTACACATTTTTTAAGGACCAGACATATGTTTTTTTTGCACACACTCATATTTTTTTCCCGTTCCTTGTTATTACTGTTTGACAAATGTTACTTGCTTGCTAAGTCCAACATTTTATGAAAAAAAAAAAAATCTATAAAATTAGCACTAATGACCCTTAAATTCATATGACCCAGAGGTCTGGGGTCCTCATGCAAAGGGGACCTCTCTAGAATGGACAGATTGCAAAGATAAAGCCATTGCAAATGTGCTGTCTGATGATGTTCGAGAAAACATTTTGTACTTTGCTTTACCTGGAGGAATTGGATAAAGCAAGTCATCATTAGCACAAAAATGCCTTTTTATGGTAAAAAATAATTCAACAGGCATGTAATATTAAATATGCACGCCTATATTTACACTTATATTCTGAATAATATCAGTTCCCTTGAGGGAATCAACTGACTTTTTGGAAGAAATCTGCACCTTCGAATTTTAAACAATATTTAATGATGGCCCCTATCTTCCTTGATCTTTCCTTAGACCTTGTGGTCTTTTAAAATGTATACATAGCCATAAACCTTTTTTCTTTTTTTTTAAGCTGCAGATTTTTTGCTCTTTGCGTCCCCGCTGCAGAGCTTTCCAAAGATGTAACAGGAAGTGAGAGGAAATCTCTAAGAATGGAATTCTAATAGGCAGTTTGCCACTGGAACAGGACTGCCAATGGAAGATTAACTTTCACCTTTTTGCTCTGGTGTTAAATGTTATATTTCCTATAACTTTCTGGACAATTTTAAGGGGGGAATCTCCCCAGAGGGGACACAAACAAAATTTGGCAGACGTTTTAATTTTTCTCCACTCCATCCCAAATTAAAAAAAAAAAAGTTTGGACATACACTTTAAAGTGTTACTAAACCCAGGCCACTGCATTCGCTTTATCTGGTCTCCCACAGTACACAGAACATGGAAATGCAATTATTTTGTAAATATAAAATGCTAAATACCTTTTCTCATCAGCAGTTAGAGCAGTCTTGTGACTTCTATTAGTGTCCAGCCAAGCACTGACTGTCCTATGAGACTGCAAGACCCCTGACCCTCTGTCTGGACAGTGCTGATTGGTGCTGTGCTGATCACATGCACTCTCCTAAGAAAAAAAAAACCTTTCTATCAATACACACAAAACTGAGCATGTGCAGAGTGACTCCCTAGACTCAGGGGACAGTGGAAGAAGGGGAGGATCAGAGAAGCCCGGATCAAACAGTCTTTTTGCACAATGCAGGGGATAACCCCTTAGGTTCCACAGTGAGTATAACAAGCATGCTTTACTGCATATACAGACTGATTTTACTGTTGTGGGTTTAGTAACACTTTAAGTTTAGTAACATCCCACACTGATGAAAATTAAAGTTTTTGAATTTATTGAAGATGTGTGGATGTTATCGATTCCATTTTGTATTCTTGTGCGTTGACTTTTTAATTTATCGGTTTGTGATCCTCTAAGAGCACTTTGGAGTGTATACATCACTAGCTAGTTCATCTCTAGCATAGCGTATGTGGTTTCTTAAATGATAACATCAGAGAGTGCTGGGAAAATGACCTTAGGCAGCAAGTTGTTAGCTTGTCGTTCTGTTTGCTAAATGCCATGATTGTTGATGTGGCAGACACGCTTTAAGCCAGAGCATTGCTGTTTGGAATGAGAAACGCACCCATATGTTGGTGGTGGGAGAGGCAGCACCTTCTGGTAGTCTCCCCCAATGCCCTGTGGGTGAATACGGAACCCTGAAGCGGGGTTTATACTTATTGCTTTTTTTTTTTTTTTTCCTGTCCTCTTCAAACATTCTGAAAGTTTCATACCTCAGCTTACAGCACGTTCTATAATGCATCCTAATTATTTGTCTGTATGTTACACAATAATGTGTTTCCTCACAACAGTCTGTTTTTCCGAGTTCTTATTACCAGACTTATTGGCAAGACACTAACTGTGCCAATGGGATATGCAGTATTTCTTTTTCTGCAAAATAAGAGAAAAAAAAATAATAAAAAAAGACTGTTAAAAAAATTCATAAAAACCTCCTTAATCTATTTTTATTGCTTCCAGAAAGTGTTTTTTTTTTTTACTACAGCATGCTGTATATTCCGCTTTTGTTTGCTTTCCCCGATCATGCTAGCGTATCGCTTCAAAGGCATGCCTCATAGCGCTAACCCCTCCATCCCGCTGTCTGCTTGCTTCTCTGCTCCATCTCTCTCTCTTTTTTTCTTTACACAAGATGCAACTTACAAATAAACAGGAGCATTTGATAAAGCTGCACTGTCTCAAGGCTTTATATATACTAGAGAAATCCAATTGACTGTGCTGTGATTGGCCAAATAAACACAGGAGACAAATTTGATAAGCCACATAGAAGTTGTAGAAAGAATTGTATGGTACACACAAATTAAACAAATCAAAAAATATTTATTAGGAACCAACCTATCATTAGGCTTCTATGACAGCAGGAGACTACGATTAGGAGTCTACAATCTTTTAGCTTGCAGGTGCTGTCTTGCAACTTTTACAGCATACTGTAGGTTTTGTATATTCCTTCTGTGTTTTTTATTCATAAACTTTTTGGTTCAGGCAAATTTGATAGTTTTTTTTGTTCTGGGATGGGACTTGGATTTGCTGTGATCTCAGGCTTCTGTTTTATCCAGAGATCACTTGTGTCTGATCCCAGGACAATTGAACTACTCTGCTTCTTGTGGACCAAAACTCCCATAGCCATAGAGATTGAACTTAATGCAATTGACATGTCTGTCTTCAGTCATGACAACTGCCAATGTAACTTTAACCAAAACAATCTAGAAAGAAAGGTAATGCTATCCCAAAAATGTTTTTTCAGCTATAAGTAGGTTCTGGTAGGCCAAGTTACCCACTGTCTTCTTGTATCTTGTGGGGATCTACCTGGCTCTGCTACTGGACACCTTGGGGTTTTGTGTCTTCCTGCTCTTTGAGTTTTCCCACTCCTTCTGTTACATTTTCTATGATAAAATGAAATGCAAAGTTCAGCAGGGAGAGTGGGAACCCTTTGGAATGGCCACATCAGGTGTGCAGACCCAGAAATTCAGTGTGGAGATCTCATCAATACACTCCCCCAAAAAGATATAAGAAACCATCAGAGAGGTTCAAGTCCTGGCATCTGCCAAACACTGAAATACCAGTGTTGGGGGTGTCTAGCCTTTAATAATAGTTATGGAACAGAAAATAAGGTTTTCTAAACATGGAGGACCCCTTTAGAGGTAGATACTGCAGCTTTAGTTGTTTCTGCAAATGAAGCATAAAATATGCCACAATCATTTACCTTTCCATGGACTTTGTTTAACTCTGTGATTTTTTTTTTTAATTAAAGTTCTACGCTTTTTGCAATTAGTAACCAGTTCATTGATTTCTTTTTATTTTATTTTTCTTTTATCTCTTCCTGTTCCCTTTTCTGCTGGCTTCTGTCTTGAACTCATTCAGACCTGAGCGCACCTAAGAAATGTCGAGCGCGCTTTGGCCTTGATCAGCAGAATAACTGGTGCGGTCCCTGCAGGTGTGTATGGTTATTCCCAATATAGCTATGGCTGGTTTCACCGTTTACTTTTATTTATTTATTTTTTCTTTTACTTGGTAATTTCCCGCTCTGTGCCTACAGCTAACAGCTTAGTCGTCAAGTGGTTGGTGGCCCCTTGTTGTTCCGACACACCAGACTGGCCAAACACATGTCTGGCCACTGCTGTTTCTCCATAATATGGGAGTTCTTGGACAGTGGTTGGGTTGTGCTGTGGAATCAGACCCTTAAAAATCTTCAAGGTTCTAGTAGTTCAACTATGAATCTTTCTGCCTTGTGTTATTCCTATACCTTAAAGCACGACTTTATAACACGCTGTTTTTGTTACTAATATGTGTGTTATAGAATAAACCATCCAACAAAGATCATTTAGACATTGAGTACAGTAGACTAAGTCATATTCTGGGTCCTTATATCTCTTGGGGACACCTAACTTACAGGTTTGGTTTTTTCCACTCACCTTAAGGGTGTTCCCCATTCTGTTGCTTTCTCTGCAATATGAAATACATTTAAAATGCAACAGAGAGAGTGGGAACCCCCAGTAAATGGTAAAAGGAAGGTTTGCAACGTGGGAACTGAAGACCAGAGATCTCTAAGAGAATCTTTGAGAAGTATACAAAGATGACAGATAATTTAATTCTCCGGCATCTTCAAAGACTTAAATACTCAACTGACCCTTTAACAACTGCTAGCAACCAGTGTGCAAAAACACACAAATATTTTTGTAGCTGGCTAAACGACTTTTTGTGATTTAACTGGAACTGTCTCATTTCTAAAGGTTCCCATAGAACTGTTGGGTTGCATTATCATGAATGTTGGTTTTGTTCAAAGATAGAAAAGGGGGGATTCTTGAAAAAAAAAAAGAATTAAGCTTATTGTTAGGGAGCTGAAAGGGTTTTAGTAGCAGCAACTTCTGCTTTTCTTCCCCTCTTGGTATGCTACATCTAAAGGCCCTTAACCCATCACTGTATTTAACAAAGTCATTCATTGCTATCTGCTTGTCATCTACATCTCATGGACCTGATAACATCCCTGAACATTTTCCTTTCCTGTTGCAATGAGTGCACGTAGACTTTTTCCCCTTGAATTTTACAGAAAAGTGTACAAATACTGCAGATTCAGTTAAAAAGAAAACAATTCTGTGGCATCTCAGAACCTGTGAGGCATCCTACTCATCCACCATTGGTCATCCAGCCACTTTGACATCCCATATCATTTCTTTGAGCATGTTACGATTTCCGTTCCATGTCAGACACCCTTCATTCATGAACGTTGTGTGCTGTAAAGAATGATAGCATCCCAAAACCTGTAGTATCTGAATATTTTTACTATGCTGTACTGTGCTGGCTTTTATGTTACTGTGAAATAAAAATTTCAGCCCTTGGGCTGGACTTTCACTTCCTGCTTTGCCTGGCACTGGCTGGTGAACATTTCACGGCTCACTGTTACAGAGAAAAGCTGGTTCGTTGTCTTTGTAGTCCACCAACCTGGTCCAACATAATAGACCCATCAACGGCTCTGGAAACTCTGTGTGTTGGCAATGGCATGAAGGGGAATTACCAAATAAAACAAAAACTGTTTTGTAGGTATCCTTAGCTAAGAATGTGCCTCCAAGTGAGAAGTATACACCATGTTGTTGTATTTTCTGTGTGTTTACATTGTGCTAACAGATGCAAATGCTCCTAAGAAGTGTCGGGCATTGTTCGGACTTGACCGACAGAGTCTATGGTGTAAACCGTGCAGGTATATACAACAAGGCCACTGGGAATCAATGAAATCCCTTCTGTCCTTCCTGTAGCCTCTTAATGATTGCACCCACTCTTCTCCAATGAAAATTCCTTCTTTCTTTCCTCTACATTTTACTGGTGGTTGGAATCCTTACTTTGATCTCCTCTTAAGGCATGTCATAAAAGACCAGAAAATACATTTTTCTGGTGGTCAAATCTCAGCTGATGTAGTAGATGAGAAAACGTGGGTTAAAATACCAAGCAGAAGGTAGTTGAAGGTAACGAAGTAATGAAGAGGTGTTCTTTATTGACACCTAGGTAGCCATAAATAGCCCAATGAGGACAAGTGATGCTTGAAATCAGGGCTTTGTGTGTAATTGTCAGCCTCTTAAAGGTTGCCACAACTTTAGCTTATTCATCAACTGTTGCATGTCCAATTATGTTTGCTTGATGACAGGTCCCCCTTAATTATGTGGTAGTGTCTTAGTTATTAAAAAAAAGTTCTACTTTTGCCACTGTCCCTCCAAAATTCTTGATTTTACCCATTTCTCCAGAGAAAGTGAAAAGGATAAGTCAGCCGTGAACATCAGAGGTTGGTCTGACATACAGGTATCATCCAATTGCTGAAAGTCTTTCTTCTGAAAGACCTTTTCTTAAACATACTTGCATCACCCAAGCATACGCGTTAATTCCTAGCGGGCAGAAAGTCCCTGATGCAGCACTTTTGTCCAGAGAACATTTGAAGCAGTATGGTTTTATTTTCCCTAATATTGGCTGTGGACCTGTTGCAGTCTACTGGTTTTCATTAACCTCAACTAAAATGTTAAAAATTGTCCAGACTGGGCATGGGTCATCATATGTCTGTAGATACCTTAACTCCATCATAGTACTTCCAACAATATTTTATGCAGCAACAAGGCCTGCTGTGGGTTTGAACTACCTTGACTGTGGCTATGAGGCTCACCAAAGAAAGACAGATTGCTGAACACTTGCCTTCTTCTCGGGCACACCTTAATGCTGTTTGGGAGTTCTCTAAGTTGAATGCCCTTGTTGAATACGGCATATGTATGGTAACAACTGCTTTCTTATTGGAAAACCTCTGAGTAACCAGAAGTGCTTATGATGGAGTTGTTAGCTATTGCTTCTACATGACTCGTTCTTCATCCAAATATCCCAAGCAATGTACCAGTTGAGCACATTGCTTGCAAAGGTCAGATCTTGTGCAATAAGCCTTTGACTTGCAGGTCAAGTGGCCTTGTTTTCCATAATAAGACCTCTCAAGAGTATGGTTCAGTAAGGGTACAGAATAGCTTCCCTATATTAGACACTGGAAAGTGGATAATTTTCTTGGGAAAAGCTTTAAAAATATAACCTTGCATTGAGAGCACAATGTCAATAACTCTTGAACTACCATCCACACAGGAGGCACAAATAGTAACCAACGTGTTCATTGTAATTGAACTGTGACTCATCTTGTAGGGTCTAGCTAAATGATACATGTCAGTCGCTTTAGATAAATCTTGGTGGAGGGACTGCAAATTCTCACTTTCTTCCTTCTCAATGATCCTTTTGGTTAAATCTGTTATTTCTTTATTCTGATGCAAGCAGTCTTTGAATTTGGAATGTAACAATGGTAGGTATGGCTTCCTCCCTCTCTGTGTGTTAACATGTGTCACTTCATCTTGTGTTTCATGATCTTAGCATGTAGGCCTAAGACCATTTTACTGAAAGCATTCAATGTCATGCGGTCAGTGTTGGGTATATTAGACAAAAACACTATCTGGTCTTGTTGAAGCTGAACTTTAGCCTTCCCTTCAGTCTTGCAGATTATACAGGCTCCTCCCCAGTACTAAAATAGCTAAGTCTAATTTCACTACACGCTGTGAGCTTCTCTCAGTGCAAATTATAAGCTGCAGCAAGTCATACAGAGTCCACCTCATTTCCTGGCTGGAGGACATCCAGCCCAACATCTAGCCCTTTTCAGCCCAGTCTTACTGCCACTGGTCTGTCCCACCCCTGTCATTCACTTGATATTTGTTTTTTCAGTCACTGAGGATCAGCACCACGTATGGACATTACCCAGGGTGGCCTGCATATAAATGCAGCCTGCCTAGGACCGCCTACTCCTCCAGATTAATATCTATCCATTTAGGCATTTTATTAATTGCATAACTCCTGTCAATAGCCAGCCCACTGCTTGCATCTGTACCGAGGGCTCTTAAGAGGAGTACTGAGGCAGGTGCTGGGATGTTTTAGGAAAGCTATGTACAATACCCTGCCAGTCCCTCCCACCAGCCATGAGTAGCCTACATTGCATAGAGAAGTGCAGAGGTTCAGTGATGATGTCACATGGTCTAAAATTAATTATGTAATGAAAATGGAAAGGCTTTATTTCAAACTTTCCTTAGCATCTTGATAAGTAAAGGGGGCTGGGGAGAGGATCCAAGGACAGCAAAATTTTAAGCAGGTAAACTTCAGCTTTAACCCTGGTAAGGCCTACCGGGATTTACAGTTCCTTCGCAGTTGGAAGGCCACAGGCTATCCAAGTCTCAGCTACAGCATAATTTGGGAAACTGCATTGGAATATTATGTGTGTCATGGAAAACTAAGATGGAGGTCTTTCCATTAAACATTTTTTTACAAATGATGTTGTATCTGAGGCTTGGACAACCAGTGGTCCTCCAGCTAAGAAGGAACTATCAATCCCATTAAGCCATACCATGGTCTACAAGACCAGCTAGAATTCTGAAGTCTTCCACAGGCTAAGTGGCTGCAGTCTGCTCCAGCCAATAATGTCCCAACTCAAGACTGAAGAAGGTAGTTATTGGGCTCTGGGCAGCAATGCTCATTAGCTAGACAGTTGCATGTTTTTGGCTTTTACTACTCGTCTCTTTTTGAATAGAGGAAACATGGGTAACTTATCTGGTATTTTAATAGTATAGTTGCAGGTTATACATTTTGCATAGATACAGCTAAAAAGTATATTGTAACAATTGTTTGTTACCAAAAAACACTCACAAGTCATCCTAACCTCAACTACTAACTTGTTTTCTCCTAACCCATGTCAGATGTTGAGCATGATCAGCACATGCCTCCACCCCATTCTCCCATCCTGCCATTCATTCTCTGCTTGAGCATTCAGTCCTGCATGATCCAACTTCACTGACTGTGTAATGGCAATATTTTTAATAAAAAAATATTTTATTCAAAATTGTACTGGTATGGTGTGCCAGTATGACTCTCCCATAGATACTGTACACAAGGGCGCCAGATTACCAGCTGCTGTAATCACCTTTACTAGATGTGCATGCTGCATTATGTCAGTCAGCCTTTACCTTAAGTCATCTGCATATATGGAGCCTATATATTTGTCAGCCCTTTTCTTTATTAAGATGTAGTAATATACAATTGAAAAAAAATGACCTGACACTAAAAAATATATTTTTAATAATCTGCCTTGTACAATTAAGCATCATTAATGCAGGACATGAATAATAACAGCCACACATGGAATATTTCAAAATCTAGAACCTGTGTCCACATTTCCTTCTCATAATTTCCTACAGTAGGTGAGGATTGAAACAACCCTATTTTGTACTGTCTATGCTATGCTGTTTTGCATAGCATAGATGTCATGATTTTTTTCAGCTGCAAGGAAAAAAAAAAAAAAGTTTTCCCAATTTTTAAAGTGTATGTCTGTGCAAAAAAACAACATATGAAGTACATCTCTAAATCACATACACGTTTCCCATTAAAAAAAAAGTACAGAAAAAGACCTGTTGATCGCCAGAAATCTGGTGAGCTCCTAATTTCCTGTAGTAAGATGACAACACCACCTCTGCTGCACTAAAATTACAGATAGTGTTGTCAGCCCTAAAATTTCCCTTCTGAACTACAGAAAACCACCGCCTACCCACCTCAATATCATAGGGAGTAAGTATTTTGTAGTCCAGCAGGGGTGAGTTCTTCTATACAGGGCTCATGACGCTGTTAGGAATTTTAGTGCAGCAGAGGCAGCATTGCCAGCCTACAACAGGAAGTTAAGAGCTTACTCAATTTCTGTGTGGATCTAGTCTGGACAGTCTGGACAGTTCAAAACAATCCCCTACTTTTCCCTCAGTCATTTGTTTAATGCACAGTTGTGTTGTGAAATATAGAACTTATTTATGTTATCCTAGGTGCCTTGTGAAGCTTGGTTTACTATATCACACAAGGTTGCTTTTGAAATAAGACTTTTTATTCAGCACCCCAGGTCCCTCGTGGAACTCGGTTTACTATGCCATATAAGGTTGCTTAATGAACAAGGACTTTACATTGACCACCCCAGGTGCCTTGTGAAGCTAGGTTTACTATACCACACAAGATGTCTTTTCTATATAGCACCATATTTACACCAACCAGATGACTTGTGGTGCTGAGTGAGAATGTACTTGTTCCATTTCAAGTAACATGCAGCAAAAGAAAAAAAAAAGTTTAAAGTTGGATGACTTGTAAAGTTTTGTTTTTTGGTCATTCAGAGATGGTGAGTGCTTAGTAGACCCAAATAGGACAAAATAAGACACATTAATTTAGAGTTAAGGACTAATCTAGCAGTCACCCACTATTTTAAATGGACCATACAGTGCATTTCCACATTTGAGTTATCTTTTTGAAGCAATTTTTAGTAAATTAAAAAAAAAAATCGTTCTATGTATGTATTAATGTATTTAGTTAGCAGTCTTACCCATACTCTCTCTAGTGGCCAGCTGTACACCAGAGTAGGTGATTAGCATCCCTGCTTCATGGCTGCAGAGAGAAGCTTTGTTACCCTTTAGAAAACCTGTTACTATCAAGTCAGACCAGACTGGTAGATTTGCACTGAAAATAAGGAACAGTAACACACAATCACTTTGCAATATTGTTAAGCAGGTAGCAAACCTATGTAATGGGAATATATGGGTGCCAAAAAGTCCACATATATTTATCGACTAAACAGGAACTAGCATTTTTAAACTATTAACATACATTTAATTAATTAATTTAAAATTTGTACATTTTAAGAATAACTAGTGATGCACCGAAATTTTGTCCACTGAAAATTAACATTATTCAGAGTTGTGCCAATAATGGCTCCCGAAAACACCCGCAATTGCAGCAATTTTACTGCGATTTTGCTGTGTTTTTCATAGGTCAGAAAATGCATAAAAAACGCAACACATGTGCATTTTTTATGCGTTCTTCCTGCATTTTCAATGCATTTCAATGGGGAGGTGCATTTATGGTGCAGTTTTTTTAACTGACCAAATATGCACCAAAAAATGCAGCAAGCAGCAAGCAGGATTTTTAACACCGCTTCAAAAGGTGCCGATAATGGCCGACAATAAATTCATATTCATTAATATTCATGATATTAATTAAAAAGTCGAAAATAATACAATTATTTATAAAAAAAATATATATATATTTTTAAAAAACATCAATTTCTGTTTCATTTTTGACCAAGTGCATCCTTTTTCAGAATTTTTATTTCGGTGCACCCCTAAAAATAACACTCATCTGATTATATACAATAAACTAACAACATTCACATATATATATATATCTAAAAAGACTTTAAAAACACTGTTGTTTCCTTTGAGGAGTCATGGAACTTTTATTACCATGGGCAGCCACAGAGGGGACTTAAAGACATGCATTCAGGGCAAAGTGACAATGGGATTGATTTACTGAAACTGGAGAGTGCAGAATCTGCTGCAGCTCTGCTTAGAAACCAATCAGCTTCCATTTTATTTTGTCAAAGCTTAATTGAACAAGCTGAAGTTAGAAGCTGATTGGCTACCATACACAGCTCCACCAGATTTTGCACTCTTCAGTTTTAGCAAGCCAATCCTCAATGTCTGCTGATAACCCGTAGGTAGGTACGTAGGGGCCCATTTTTACTATCTGTAGGTCAAAAGTGTGCAAAGACCCCTGTCATTGTCACATAGACCTTGACATAACTCACTTTTAGCTAGCTCTGAACTTACAAATAATTGAATGGAGGCCCACGAGATTGGCCTCAGATTAGAGCCTCATTAACGGCCAAAGGGATTGATTTACTTAAACTGGAGAGTGCAAAATCTGGTGCAGCTTTACTTGGAAACCAATCAGATTCTTTTTTATTTGGTCAAAGCTTAATTGAACAAGCTGAAGATAGAAGCTCATTGGCTACTATGCACAGCTCCACTAGATTTTGCACTCTCCAGTTTTAGGAAGTAAACCCCAATGTCTGCTGATAACCCGTAGATAGGTACATAAGGGCCCATTTATACTACCTGTAGGTCAAAAGTGTGCAAAGACCCCTGTCATTGTCACATAGACCTTGACATAACTCAATTTTTAGCTATCTCTGAACTAACAAATAATTGAATGGAGGCCCACAAGATTGGCCTCAGACTTGGGCCTTTTGGTGCCTCCTGCTCCTGTCTATAGTAATATTGAAAAGGAAATTCCTAGGGGACACACAGTTGCCTAAATTTAGCTGATCAAAGAGTTAATGTGTTCTGCTCAGAGCCCAATGCCAGTTTTTGTCTATGTTTGTGGACTGTTACACTAATTATGGTTTTTCCAGACCGTGCTTACAATGGACTCTTTTCCCACGTTTTTAGGAGAAAAAAGAAGTGCATTCGCTACATACAAGGTGAAGGCAGCTGCGTGAGTCCGCCATCTTCAGATGGAAGCTTACTAGACTCTCCTCCTTCTTCTCCCACCATGCTAGACTCCCCAACAAGAGACTCTAACTCACAAAGTGAACAAACACAACCTCTATCTCTATCCTTGAAGCCTGAACCTCTGGCGCGGCTGTGCATGCCTCACTCACCTCTGACAGAAAGCCCAGTCCGGAAGCCCAGCAACCTACCAGCTATTATTTGTCAGAACGGGACAGACCACAGTCACCAACCCAGCTCATTACCGCCTTCAACACCGTACTCCTTGTCAACAGCACAGCCGTCAACGTCCTTCCTCCCCACACATCGATCCCTAGCTGGAACTCAACTTCAGCCGCTTTCCCTCGTCACTAAGTCATTAGAGTAGTACACAGCCCAGCACTGTTTCCTGGCCATTTTATTTTTTAAATATTGGTTTATCTTGTATTTTTTTTTCCATGATTTTCGTATATATATAAATATTTTTTTTTTTTTTCTTAATTTGTGCCAAGCGGCTACTTTAGTAGATGTTTTATGAAGTTCATTGGTCAATATTTGACCTGTCTTTTTATCTCCGCCTTTCCGATTTGACTGTGCAGGGCCTCTACGAGCCCTCAGGGTCCTGCCAAAAGAAAAAAAAAAAAATAATTTGTATCATCAACTTTAGTCTTTTTAGCATCGGAAGAAGGGGGAAATTATATATATATAAATATATGAAAATTACAAAAAATACATAACTGTTATGTAGTTCTGATAGGTTACTTTGAAAAGACTGATTTAAAGAATAATAATAAAAAAAAAAAAAAAATGAAAAAAAAAAAAACAAGCAATTTTGAAGCAGCCCTCTAAGAAGGAGTTGGTTCTTGATTATTTGTATTACATACGAGCTTGCGAACCAATCATCTTACATCCTCTTTGTACTACCCTCCAGGGCACGATGAATGCAGAGCCCTCTCGTGAAACAACTTTTATTGTGATGTTATTGTTATTGTTGAAATGTACAGAACACAAAGGGTTAAAAATGAACAAATGTGTTAATATGCCTTCAAATGGTGGTAGAAATTTTTTTTTTTTTTCTTTTTTTCTTTTTTCCTCCACTGGGGGAAGGGATGCTACATGGGAAATTGGGTTGGGTACGTTGATTTCAGAGCCATTGGACCAGTACGTAGTATTTATTACCTAGAATTTGCTTGTGTCTTCTTTGTTTGTCGTCCCTTTTTTGGCAAAATATGTCTGTTCCCTGTTTCTCAACGCATTGTATAAAGTTTTTTTTTTCCTGAGTCTAAGCATCTTATATATATATCATTTGTACAAGGTTTTTAAGTTTATATATAAATTTATATATTATATATATTTTTTTTGTTTTGCTGTATGAAACTCTGTTGCCACCAAAATGGACGTTTGTAGCTGCATTTTAAAGGATCAATATTGTACAAAAAAAAAAAAAAAAAAATGACACATTTGCTTTAAAAGCCATTAAACCAAGACTTGAAATTAACAAGGGAAAGTGACCCGCGCTGTTTCATCAACAGCACCTTGTAAATGACTTATGGAACAGGAGACCCACCTGCGCCAATAGAACTGTAGACTGTAAAGAGAAAAAAAAATTGATGTGCCAAAATTCCCGGTGATAACCCCCCCCCCCTGTTTTTGATGCTGTATTTTTGTTCCTCATGTTTTTGATGTGATGTTACATAGCTAGATACGTACGTAGATTTTTGTCATCTTTAACAAGTGTTTTTGGTAGGAGGGTGGCTGGGCAGCATTAAATAAAAAAATACAAAAAAACATTGAGGTACAAAACTAACTCCCCCCCTCCCCCCATGGGCCAAAATCTTGTACATTAGATTACTCACAAAGTGAAAGACTGCCACTTTTATGCACGCTTGCTACATATAGGTAGGTAGCAAGCGTTACAAATAAAGAAAATTAAATCAGAAATAGGCATGTTGGTGTTGCAAAAAAAAAAAAAGAACTAAAAAACAAAAAAAAGAGAAAAATAAAAACGACAAAAAAAACTTGAGCAAAAACTCAGAAACTGTTTCATCCGTTCATCGAGTGCCATTGTATTTGACATGACTCAATTGTAAATCTGTCTGGTTTACTCTGGTTTATTAAGATGCGAATTAATAACTATAACATTTTTGTGAATACTTTGAATGTTTCCTAACAGCTGTGATGTTACCGTTCAGTTCTAAGATCTTTATTCCGATTTAATTTCAAGATGGTTTTTAAAACCATGCAAAAAAAAAAAATTTTTTTTTTTTTGTTATGAATTACACGTTCATGCTGTACAGTATCTGTAGCATGCAGTTCTGGATTAATAAAATCGACTTAGTATGTGCACGGTGTCATGTGTCCCCTGTTTTTCCACAGCAGCTCTGAGCTAAACAAGGATCAATGGACATTATGGTGTACATGTGAGAAAAAAATATTTACTTGCACATTTCCGCATGTCTCTTTAAAGTGGTTGTAAACCCTTACATATATCCAGTGAAGTGACAGGCCTCAGGTGATACACAAAGATGAAACAAATCCTTCTACATATGTTGCACCTGTTTATCTGCAGCTCTCTCTTCTACAGCCATTCAAAGTACAGAATTTAGACACCATTTCTGGGCTACAGCAGGCAGAGAGCAGGAATCTGCTGTTACACACTGCACAGCATAGTGCAGGGAGCTGAGTGTAATCTGAAACCTGAGTGGAGGGAAAGGACAACCCCCTCTGCAGAGTATCATAGAGAAACATGTACAGCTGAGGCTGTCAATCACCTGCTGTGTGCTGGAGGGAGGGCACCTCCTGGGATTGCTTGGTGTCCATATAGACTGTCAGAAGTGACTCATGCAGATAGAAGAGGAATCATAGAATTCACACTAAGTGCTTTGGGTTGAGGCAAGTACACACTGTAGAATGAAATGCTTTCCTTTCAATAATTTTTATTCAAGGAATTTTGCAAGGGACAAAGGTACAAACATTATCAAATAGAGATCAAAAGATGGATGCACCCTCAAGTATGGTCATGAGCCAGCTTGTCTCATTCAAGTTACATATAGACAGTAAATGAACCCCCTCTGCTGGGCAGGCCCTGCCAAAGAGAACAGTAGCTTACCAAGGGTGTAAAGTTCAGTAATTGTAATTACCCAGTTACAATAAACAGAATAAAGTCGTGACTACACAAATGTGTGTTGTAATGTACTGAAAGTTGTGGGTGCTGTATGGCCAAGTAATGTCCCTCATATTTGCACCCAAATATGTTAGGTCGGGAAAGGCTCTGTGGCCCCCACATTAGCATCCATGTAAAAATTATCAAGATTATAAAGAAAAGAGGAAAGTAGAGGGAAGAAAGGAAAAGGGGAGAAAGAAAGACAGACGGGTTTCCTTGACCCAGACATCCAACCCCCAGGGCACCCCAGTTACTCAGGAGTTTGAACGTATCTAATCCAGGGATTACACACTTTTTCAAACCTGGCTTGTTTGTCCCTGTGGATACATGTACATTTTTCATTAATCATAATCCAAGATATTTTATGTTTGACCAAAGCAACAATTTCCACACTCATGCTATGGTAATTTTAGCTGCTAGAAAAATGAGGGTTCGGAGATGTCTGGGGGTCTCATCTGACAGATCCAGAATTGCTGAACCTTCAGACACGACCACCAGACATGAAACATATTGCCCTCCTGCCCACATCCTCGAAAACAGAGGGGCAAGGTGCCAGGGTAAATTTTTGCCAACCTCGCCGGAACAACACCTTGTAATTCGCTTCCACTAGAGAGGTATTGACTATGGTTGACCAATGTATCCACTCTTCCTCCTCTATAGCCTCACCCAGGTACAACTCCCAAGCTGTCTGATAGGAAAGTTTATTGCTTTGGCTCATAAATAGGACATACAACTCTGATACCCCTCCACCGGTCCCTACTGTAAAGTCTCTAAGTAGGAAAACTGTCTAATCCCTCTATGGTCTATAAAGTGCGCTATCCTATAGAGTCCTTTATTGACCCACCAGGCAAACTGCTGGGGGTTCTGCCCCGGGGGGAATGCGGATTATCGAAAAGGGCGGCCACCGGTGTATGAGGTGATTTCAAAGGATGTAGTTTGCATGTTGTGTCTCAGAAATGTAGAGAATGTGTTAAAGAGGGGCTCAGATTGGCCTGACGCGCCCCAGGAGGGAGCCATAACAAGAGGTCTATTGGGAGTGCAGCACTAGCTTGTGCCTACAATCGAACCCAGTCGGGTTTATAGGTCATAGAGAAAATTTGGTATAGCTGAACTAATAAAGCGGCTCTGTAATAGCATAGAAAATGGGGAACTCCCAGACCGCCTCGCCACTTAGAGATGTACAAAGTGGAGGGATCTACCCTACAACTACCACTATTCCAAATAAATTTGAAGATCAACAGAATGATATGCTTTGTTCATTTTTAATTTCAAGGGTTTACAACCACTTTATGAAAACTGCAAGGAAAGAAAAATACCCTTTTATCGTGCCAGAAATCCAGTTAGCTCCAAATTTCCTGTTCTGGGCTGATAATGCTGCCTTTACTGCACTGAAATATCAAGCAGTGTTGTCAGTAATGCCTAGGTTTCTCTTGCTGGACTACAGAACACCCCACCTTTTCATCATCTCCTTAACATAAAGGGGAAGGGGTCTTATAATTCATAGGGGAGAATACAGGCAGGGCTGACAAAAATTCTTTGGATTTGAGCGCAGTAAAAGAGGTGTTGTCAGCCCAGGACCACAAACTGAATGCACTTCAGTTATGTGTAGGTCTGTACAGAAGAACGTACACTAGTAGAGAAACCAAGATCAACAACATGAAGAGAAAAGCTACAGAGAAGCAAGGATAGGAGGATTGAGTCACCATGTATTCATGCCAAGGTCAATCATGAGATCAACCCAGGGCAGTACAAGATAACCAGACAGACAGAAGGACAAGTGACAAATCTGGCACCCAGCCATAAATCTAGGAAAGTGTTTTAAGGCTAACCCCATTTTTGCCCATTCGCTGTAGCTATGCTTGATTTCCCTAATTAATATTGCCTTCTGTGCCAAAATCTGGGGAACAGAATAATGGGAATTCATGTGGGTACCATGGTTATAAGGAGTAGTAGTACATTCACCTGTGGACATGTTCTGTAATGTAAAAAAAAATGTCACTACTCTTGGTAGCTTCAGGACTGAGGAAGCTACTTGGATGAGTAGCAAACATCTTCAACATTACAGAAAAAGTCCAATTGAATGTGACTGTGACTGTGACTGCTTGATGTCTTCTATGCTTTCTCCCAGTGTCTAATGGTGGAGTCTCCTTGAGCAGGGGGTCTTCAAACTTTTCAATATAAATATTTGCAGGCCGAATAAAATCAGTTTTATAAGTGAATGAGTCTTCCCATACTTCATGGTCCCCATCAGTCTCCCCTTACTTCAGGGTCCCCATCAGAGTCCCCGCTTATATCAGGGGTCCCCATCAGAGAGACCTGTTATCATTTTAATACTTACAACGTGGCTCTAGCAGCAAGGCAAAAACTAAGAGCTTGTCAGGGCTGGGCTCAGCCCTTCCTTCTCTGAGCTGGCCGCTCAGCTGTCGGCTAATTGCCAGCTCCCATCTCTCTCCACAGTTACCCAGCTGTTGTTGATTCTGCTCATCAGTCCTGCCTATTTAAAGCTCACTTGATCTCTGCCTTCGCCTTTGTCAACACCACAGAGACTTTCTCCTGTGTTCCTGTTGAAGACTTGCTCGGCTGACGTTCCTTCTGGCTCCTGATCCTGCTTGCTGTACTACTACGTTTATCTCTGTCTCTCTGACATTTGCTTGACTGACTACCCGATCCGGTTACTGAACTCTGGCTTGTTTTGACTATGCTTACTCTGTTTACCTTATTATTATTATTATTATTAATCAAGTGTGATTTAACTATACTTCTGTCTCGGTCTGATTCATGGTCCCTGATAGAGCTGGAGCAGTTCCATCCTCCTGTGAATGCAGGGGCAAGCATGTCATTGGTCGCTACGATGCGGCAGTTCTAAAAACCAGTGACCAGGATGATAAAGCAGCAGGAGAGAACCTGTGCTGAAGACTTCGAAAGGTACTGGGGGGGGGGGGGGGGTTAGCAGAGGCCACAGCCTCTGATGATCTGAATACTCAATCTGTGCACATTGAGGATATGCCACTGATCTTAGCTTTGGGATGGAAACGTAGTTTGGAGACCCCTATGTTTGAGGGAGGAGTCAACTGGCCTAGATAAATCTTTCTGGCCATTTCTGGTAATCTTGCACGAAGACAAGCCAGCTCCTGAGAGCTGCCTGCTCTAACATCCATGGGCAAAAAACATGTAAACCTGCACAACTCTAAATTGGTATGCTGCAGTACAAGACAGACAGGTGTCAGGCAAAGAAAGCAAAGCAAGATGGAGCAAGGAAACAAGCAACCAAACAACCAAAAAACTAAAACAGAGTTGCAGAAGGAAGACCTAAGACAAGGCAGCCCCAGGAGACAATCTTATGGCCTACAGTGCCATGCCCAACCCCACCACCTATGATAAGTAGTATTGACAGTACACTTGTGTGTCTTCCTGATGATGGGTGTGCCTACACATCCTACCACCTTATCTATAGGCACCCTAAGTAATAGAACATAAAGATAACAAAGACTAGAATATTCAGATGACATATCCTACTTGTTTTTTTGGTTATGGGAGACATTCATAGTACTATTATGCCCCGTACACACGGTCGGATTTTCCGACGGAAAATGTGTGATAGGACCTTGTTGTCGGAAATTCCGACCGTGTGTAGGCTCCATCACACATTTTCCATCGGATTTTCCGACACACAAAGTTTGAGAGCAGGATATAAAATTTTCCGACAACAAAATCCATTGTCGGAAATTCCGATCGTGTGTACACAAATCCGACGGACAAAGTGCCACGCATGCTCAGAATAAATAGATGAAAGCTATTGGCCACTGCCCTGTTTATAGTCCCGACGTAGGTGTTTTACGTCACCGCGTTCAGAACGATCGGATTTTCCGACAACTTTGTGTGACCGTGTGTATGCAAGGCAAGTTTGAGCCAACATCCGTCGGAAAAAATCCTAGGATTTTGTTGTCGGAATGTCCGAACAAAGTCCGACCGTGTGTAGGGGGCATACCTCTTAAACAATCCCCAGGACATCTTAGATTGGATTTGGAATATGTTAAAGTGAACAAGAAGCCAAACAAGAAATTAAGTAAACTATGGGCCATAAGAATGGCTGCTTATTTGTGTCTGTAATATCTATTCAGAGGCTCTATTTGGCAGAGAAGCCAGCAATCCATATGGGAGCTGTCTACTGTCACCTTAGAACCTTCACTTCCCTTTTAAAGTGTCTTCATTAGGTATATGGCATGTTGGATATTCCATTTCAAAACCATGGCTATTATTATTCCCACCTTGTTTAAGTTGCACCTCTGTGAGAGTGTCCTGGAGGCCCCTTTGTAGTGTTTTGTATACTGCCATCTTGTGCCATGTCCACCCTTCTCTTTTTGCTAGTTTCAAACAGATTCAAGTGACTGCCATTGTTGCTTTTTTAAGTATTGATTTTGGATAAGAAGATCTGGCTAGCAGTCAGTGTGGCAGTTTATTGCAAAAGGTGTTCAGTTGGGTTGAGGTCAGGGCTTTGTGCAGGACACTCAGGTTCCTTCACAACAAACTGGTCAAACCATGTCTTTATGGAGCTGGCTTTGTACACAGGGGCAGAGTCATGCTGTAACAGAAAAGGGTCTTCCCCAAACTGATACCACAAGGTTGGAAGCACAAAATCCTCTAAGATTTCCTTGCATCCTGTGACATCAAGAGTACCCTTCACTGGAAACACCTGAACTCAATCATTTGGAGGATGGCTACACACTTTTTCCATTAAGGTAGGTGTTAAGGCCAGAGGTCATTGATGATCTGCTGGGCAATACATATTGTTATTTGTATACAATACTGTGCAAAAATTTGAGAGGTATGAAGAAATGCTGTAAAGTAAGAATGCTTTCAAAAATACATATTAGTATTGTTTATTTTTTATCAATTTACAAAATGCAAAGTGAGGGAACAAAAGAAAAATCTAAATCAAATCAATATTTGACATGACTACCCTTTGCCTCCAAACCAGTATCAATTCGTATGCCCTGTACACACGGTCGGATTTTCCCATGGAAAATGTGTGATAGGACCTTGTTGTCGGAAATTCCGACCGTGTGTAGGCTCCATCAGACATTTTCCATAGGAATTTCCGACACACAAAGTTTGAGAGCAGGTTATAAAATTTTCCGACAACAAAATCCGTTGTCGGAAATTTCGATCGTGTGTACACAAATCCGTGCCACGCATGCTCAGAATAAATTAAGAGACGAAAGCTATTGGCTACTGCCCCGTTTATAGTCCCGACGTACGTGTTTTATGTCACCGCGTTCAGAACGATCAGATTTTCCGACAACTTTGTGTGACCGTGTGTATGCAAGACAAGTTTGAGCCAACATCTGTTGGAAAAAATCCATTAATTTTGTTGTTGGAATGTCCGATCAATGTCCGACCGTGTGTACAGGGCATTACACTTGCACACTTTGTACACTTGCACAAAGTCAAGGATTTTGTATGATTGTAGTCAGGTGTATGATTAATCAATCATACCAAACAGGTGCTAATGGTCTTCAATTTCACATGTAGGGTTAAACACAGTCATTAACAGAAACAGCTGTGTAGGAGGCTTAAAAGCGGTTGAGGAACAGCCAAACTCTGCTACTAAGGTGAGGTTGTGGATATCAAGTTTCATGTCACAGGTCATACACCATGGCAAGACTGAGAACAGCAACAAGACACAAGGGAGTTATACTGCATTAGCAAGGTCTCTCCCTGGGAAATATTTCAAAGCAGACTGGGGTTTCAAGATGTGCTGTTTTTGAAGAAGCACAAAGAAACTGGTAATGTTGAGGAGAATAGACACAGTGGTTGGCCACAGAAACAATGCAGCTGAAGAAACTTTGAAAGACAACTGATGCTGTTATGAAGGCAAAGTAGTGTATATATGTATATATATACAGTGTGTCACACAAGTGAGTAAACCCCTCAAGTTTTTGAATATATATTTTTATATCTTTTCATGTGACAACAGTAAAGAAATTACACTTTGCTACAATGTAAAGTAGTGAGTGTACAGCTTGTAGTGTAACTTTGCTGTACCTTCAAAATAACTCAGCACACAGCCATTAATGTCTAAACTGCTGGCAACAAAAGTTAGTACACCCCTAAGTGAAAATGGCCAAATTGGGCCCAAATGTCAATATTATGTGTGGCCACCATTATTTTCCAGCACTGCCTTAACCCTCTTGGGCATGGAGTTCAGAGATTCACAGGTTGCCACTGGAGTCCTCTTCCACTCCTCTATGATGACATCACAGAGCTGGTGGATGTTAGAGACCTTGCGCTCCTCCACCTTCCATTTGAGGATGCCCCACAAATGCTCAATAGGGTTTAGGTTTGGAGACATGCTTGGCCAGTCCATCACCTTTACCCTCAGCTTCTTTAGCAAGGCAGTGGACGTCCTGGAGATGTGTTTGGGGTCGTTATCAGGTTGGAATACTGCCCTGTGGCCCAGTCTCTGAAGGGGGGGATCATGCTCTGTTTTAGTATGTCACAGTACATGTTGGCATTCATGGTTCCCTCAATGAACTGTAGCTCCCCAGTGCCAGCAGCACTCATGCAGCCCCAGACCATGACACTCCCACCACCATCCTTGAATGTAGGCAAGACACACTTGTCTTTGTACTCCTCACCTGGTTGCCGCCATACACACTTGACACCATCTGAACCAGATACGTTTATCTTGGTCTCATCAGACCACAGGACATGGTTCCAGTAATCCATGTCCTTAGTCTGCTTGTCTTCAGCAAACTGTTTGCGGGCTTTCTTGTGCATCATCTTTAGAAGAGGCTTCCTTCTGGGCCAACAACCATGCAGACCATTTTAATGCAGTGTGCGGCGTATGGCCTGAGCACTGACAGGGTGACCCCCCACCCCTTCAACCTCTGCAGCAATGCTGGCAGCACTGATACATCTATTTCCCAGACAACCGCTGGATATGACGCTGAGCACGTGCACTCAACATCTTTGGTCGACCATAATGAGGCCTGTTCTGAGTGGAACCTGTCCTGTTAAACTGCTGTATGTTCTTGGACACCGTGCTGCACCTCCATTTCAGGGTCTTGGCAATCTTCTTATAGCCTAGGCCATCTTTATGTAGAGCAACAATTCTTTTTTTTCAGATACTCAGAGAGTTCTTTACCATGAGGTACCATGTTGAAGTTCCAGTGACCAGTATGAGAGAGTGAGAGCGATAACACCAAATTTAACACACTTGCTCCCCATTCACACCGGAGACCTTGTAACACTAATGAGTCACATGACACCGGAGAGGGAAAATGGCTAATTGGGGCCAATTTGGACATTTTCACTTAGGGGTGTACTCACTTTTGTTGCCAGCGATTTAGACATTAATGGCTGTGTGTTGAATTATTTTGAGAGGACAGCAAATTTACACTGTTATACAAGCTGTACACTCACTACTTTACATTGTAGCAAAGTGTCATTTCTTCAGCGTTGTCACATGAAAATCTATAATAAAATATTTACAAAAATCTGAGGGGTGTACTCACTTTTGTGAGATACTATATAAATATTTGTGACCTCAACCCGATAGAATGCCTTTGGGATAAATTAGAGCGGAGACTGCGAGCCAGGCCTTCTCGTCCAACATCAGTGCCTCACCTCACAAATGCGCTTCTAGAAGAATGGTCAAACATTCCCATAGACACACTCCTAAACCTTGTGGACAGCCTTCGCAGAAGATTTGAAGCTGTTATAGCTGTAAAGGGTGGGCCAACTCAATATTGAACCCTACAGACTAAGACTGGGATGCCATTAAAGTTCATGTGTGTGTAAAGGTAGGCGTACCATTATTTTTGACAATATAGTGTATATATACAGTGCATTGAAAAAGTATTCATAGCCCATGAAATTTTCCACATTTTGTCATATTACAACCAAAAATGTAAATGTTTTTTATTGGGATTTTATGTGATAGACCAACACAAAGTGGCACATAATTGTGAAGTGGAATTAAAATGATAAATGGTTTTCACATTTTTTTTTTACAAATGAATATCTCAAAAGTGTGGGGTGCATTTGTATTCAGCCCCTTTGTAGAACCAACTTTTACGGCAATTACAGCTGCAAGTCTTTTTGGGGATGTCTCTACCAGCTTTGCACATCTAAAGAGTGACATTTTTGCCCATTCTTTTTTGCAAAATAGCTCAAGCTCTGTCAGATTGGATGGAGAGTGTCTGTGAACAGCAATTTTCAAGTCTTGCCACAGATTCTCAATTGGATTTAGGTCTGGACTTGACTGGACCATTCTAACACATGAATATGTTTTGATCTAAACCATTCCATTGTAGCTCTGGCTGTATGTTTAGGGTCGTTGTCCTGCTGGAAGGTAAACCTCCGCCCCAGTCTCAAGTCTTTTGCAGACGCTAACAGGTTTTCTTCTAAGATTGCCCTGTGTTTGGCGCCATCCATTTTCCCATTAACTCTGACCAGCTTCCCTGTCCCTGCTGAAGAAAAGCATCCCCATAACATGAAGGTGCCACCACCATGTTTCACGGTGGGGATGGTGTGTTCAGGGTGATTTGCAGTTTTAGTTTTCCGCCACACATAGCGTTTTTCTTTTAGGCCAACAAGCTCAATTTTGGTCTCATCTGACCAGAGCACCTTCTTCCACATGTTTGCTGTGTCCTCCACATGGTTTCTCACAAACTGCAAATGGGACTTCTAATGGCTTTCTTCTTGCCAGTCTTCCATAAAGGTCAGATTTGTGGAGTGCACAACTAATAGTTGTCCTGTGGACAGATTCTCCCACCTGAGCTGTGGATCTCTGCAGCTCCTCCAGAGTTAACAGGGGATTCTTGGCTGCTCCTCTAATTAATGTTTGCCTGGCCTCTCACTTTAGGTGGACGACCATGTCTTGGTAGGTTTGCAGTTGTGCCATACTCTTTCCATTTTCGGATGATGGATTGAACAGTGTTCCGTGAGATGTTCAAAGCTTGGGATATTATATTATAATCTAACCCTGCTTTAAACTTCTTCACAACTTTATCCCTGACCTGTCTGGTGTGTTCCTTGTTCTTCACAATTCTGTTTGTTCACTAAGGTTCTCTAATAAACCTCTTAGGGCTTCACAGAACAGCTGTATTTATACTGAAATTAAACTGCACACAGATGGACTCTATTTACCAATTAGGTGACTTCTAAAGGCAATTGGTTCCACTAGATTTTAGTTAGGGTATCAGAGTAAAGGGGGCTGAATACAAATGCACTTTTCACATATTTATTTGTAAAAAAAATTGAAAACCATTTATCATTTTCCTTCCACATCACAATTATGTGCCACTTTGTGTTGGTCTATCACATAAAATCCCAATAAAATGCATTTACGTTTTTGGTTGTAACATGACAAAATGTGGAAAATTTCAAGGGGTATGAATACTTTTTTAAGTCACTGTGTATATATATAGAGAGAGAGAGAGAGAGAGAGAGAGAGAGAGAGAGAGAGAGAGAGTACACTAAGCCATTCATATCAATTTCTGCACCAGAGGAGCTTACATTCTAATGTCCCACCATAGTCAGAAATGATCTTTTCTTTTTATACAGTTATTCCGCATACACACAAGCGGAATGTCCGACAGAAAAAGTCAGACGGAAGCTTTTCATCGTCTATTCCGATCGTGTGTATGCCTCATCGGACTTTTTTTTTTCTCGAAAATTCTGACGGACCTATAAATGGAACATGATAAAAAATGAATCAGCGCGAAGTAGTATACAACAAGAGCAGCAGCTGAACACTAGGGTCAAAATTCAAATCCCTCAACAAACATCAAAAAACAGACAGTGCAGCGCTAGTAAATAAAAATAAAAAATAATAATATATGAGGAATAAAAAACAGGATAGAGCACAATACAATCCACCACAGTGTGTAGACAATCAGTCCATAAAGTCAGGTCCTAATAAATCTTCAAGATTGAAAAAATGGCATGCTTGCAAAAAGGTGATTCCAGGAGCCCACCACCACGATAACAGATGGCCTCTCACCTGATGTTGTGGACCCTTTAATTATAGAGGGTCAGAAAACGCCTTTTTCATTTAACCAAATGATATGCAGCATAAATAAATCTCCGTCAAGGACCCGGTACAGGACACTCCAATATGGCCATATAAGAAATAAAAGTGGCAAAAAGATAGTGCTCTCCGTATATAAAACTCTTTAATCAATGAATAAAATCATAATAACACTCACATAAGTAGTACTTAGTACAGGCAGACAAACAGTAGTGACGCAAAAAGACGTCAATGTATTGCCCAAGGCGTGCTGTCACTGAGTCGATCCCATTAACAATGGGTCGACCAGGGGGTTGGTGATGTCACACAACCGTTTCACTGTGACCAATTATTTCAAACCCACTGACCGCAACTCGTACATTCCCATGGGGAGTTGCCACCACCATTCGTGGTTGTGCAATATCCCCAGGGGTCAGTACATTAGGCTGCGTAGGAATTGTACCTCTGATGAGGACTTTATGGTACAATCACATATTTTGACATCAAGGTTTGAACAAAAAGGATACGATCGTTCCAAGCTAGAGGAGGAGATCACTAGAGTCAAAAGTCTTGACAGAGGTACTTTGGTCTCTGATACTGTTAGGGAGAATGGCGGAGATAATCATAATTTTAAGATGGTGCTTGATTACAACGTGCAATATCGTACATTTGAGAAAATAGTACTTAAGAACTGGCCCATCTTAAAACAGGACAAAGTCCTGTTTATTTTTATTTACTAGCGCTGCACTGTCTATAAATGGAACATGTTCTAAATATTTCCGACGGAACCAATTCCTATCGGGAAAACTGCTCGACTGTATGCTTTTTCCGACGTATCAAAAATGATGCATGCTCTGAAGCAAGTACAAGACGGAAGCTATTGGCTACTGGCTATTGAACTTCCTTTTTCTAGTCCCGTCATACATGTTATATGTCACCGCGTTCTGGACGGTCGGACTTTGGTGTGACCGTGTGTAGGCAAGACCGCATGAGCGGAATTGCAATCGGATTTCCGTCGGAGAAACCTTCGAAGTTTATTCCGACGGCAAAACCGGTCGCGTGTACAGGGCATTACAGTATATAGCTCTGATGTATTGCGCAGTGCTGCACAAAGAACACAGTCAGTCACAGTCTCTGTAGCAGAGGAGCTTGCACTCTAATGTCCTCATCACAGTCAAACACTATTATCATTATACATTTGAATATCTCTTACATATTCTGCAGTGCTGTACAGAGAACACTGAGCTAGTCATATCAATCTCTGCAGCAGCGGAACTTACACTCTAATGCAACCCCCCCCCCCCTCCATTGTCGCACTGTTATGATTATGAAATGTGAATGGGTCCTCACAGTTTTGGATAGTCCCATTTTAATATTAGTTCCAGGTGTCAGCACACCAATGTTGCAGCCCCCTTGCACTCCTCAGATGACGGTTGTATGCCGTGAATGGGATCAGACGAACGCAGGTGATTCCATTTTTTGGTGTACGCTTATTACTGGTAATAAAAGCTGAGCGCGGACCACCCCCAGCCGCCGCCCTGAGCTGTGATATTAAATTATCACCACATTCCAAGCTGAGTAAGTCAGGGGAGAGGACGGGGTCCTGGAGCCAGCCAGTTCTGCCAATAACCATTTAACCATTATCCCCCAGAGAGTTGGGAGGCCGGCGGCGTATTTCGGCTCCTCTGCCTGAAAAGGGTTATAGAAACTTTTGATAATACTCTACTTGTTGAAGGAGCCTCCGACAAATGCGGCCTCCAGAAAGGTGATCTCATGCCTTCCTCCAAGGGGCTTCTGCCAGATTTTTTTCATTAGCAGGTAATTGAGTAGAAAAGAAAATAAGCCGAGCATGTGTTATCAAATGTTTTTTTTCTTGCCTGTGAAGGCGAAACACCAGAACGCATGGGGACAACGTGAAGCTGGAGGGCCACGCTGACAAATCTGTTTTATGCCATAACGGTTTTGCGTCACCTAAAGGCTGATTATTGATTGGTTCTGATATTTAATTCAAATAGGCCTCAGCTTGGACAGGCTAACGAAGGGGACACCTGCAGGAAAGGAGGCGGACACAGTGCCAGCTGGGGACTCCAGAAGAGGAGGATCGAGACCATACCATTACACAGAGCAGGCAAGTATAACATCTTTTTCATTTTACACTGCATCTGAGCGCCACAAACCAAAAACACTATTTGATTCATGTTTAATATTCAAAGAAAACTCCCCCACCCATCCATGTCTTCATGCTTTATTTTGCTGAGAACTCACCCCCCTAGCATTTAGGGCTGTGGCCATCTTGAATAAGGGCAAATGATTCATGTAGCATTTACCTCCTGGAATCCATCTGCCCTTAGCTCAGGCATACAAGAGGATGAGTTTGGCTGAGAAAACTTCTCCTCCCCTTCTGAAGCAGTGCTGGCCAGTGGAATTTTTTTTGGGGGGGGGGGGGCGACAAACAGTATGCTACCCCCCAGGGTCGGTCGGTAGCACTTACCCCATCACCGGCGGCCTCCTCTGCACTGCACCTTTTTGAAGCCAATTAGAGCCTCAGGCTGTAATCATGTGCTTAAAAAAAAAATCATAGAAACCTATGAGTCCGGCGCCTTGCGTGGAGATTAGGGGGCGGCACATGGAGATTAGGGGGGTGCCCCTGCGCCCCTTATAGACCGGCCACCGCTGGACAAGAACAAAACTGGCAACCATGGCTGGGAGATCTCACTGCTGGTGTTTAAATAAAAAATAAAGATGGCTTCACGCTGCCCCTTTGCGCTTTGACTGAAGCAAACAACGGGTTAGTAGCGCTTTGCAATAGACTTCTATTATGTCCCGTGTTCTTGGTGCATTTTCTCAAAGCGCCAAAAATCCTGCATACATATGTAAACGATGATCGCACCACACACGTGAGGTATCGCCATGAACGTCAGGGTGAGAGCAATAATTCTAGAAGATACAAAATAAGGTAGTACTAAGTATTACTAGGGAAGCGGACTTTCTAGGCTAAAAAACAATGGAGAAGATATAGCAGTATAAAAATATAAATTTATTGAAAATTACAAATACATAAAAAAAGGAATGAATGAATGAAAATTAACACATATATGCATCTATGATTATTGTGCAGTGAGCCCTTGTACGCGTTTCGCGGTTAGGCTTCCTCAGGACACAGCCAAGGTTCACAGACGAGACAGATAAGAGAATATGTCTCTCTATCTTGTTTTATAATGCAAAATCATGTAAGTCACACACGTGTGCAGTGGATTGCTGTCTCCCAGGGGCATGCTGTGATATTTGTATCCTTAATATACAGCGATGGGCTTTTGGCCTGTACATAGCCATTAGCAATGCTGAGATTAAACCCAGGATTCAGTGTGGGATACCCTTTGATGACCCTCTTCCTTTCGTTGGCCGTTCCCCTAATCAGGAGTACTATTTACATGCCCCTGTTTATATATTCAGCTATACCCAATATACTTTCTAACTTCTGAGTGAATTCACTCACCCTACCATGACTTACATGATTTTGCATTTCAAAACAAGATAGAGAGACATATTTTCTTATCTGTCTTGTCTGTGAACCTTGGCCGTGTCCTGAGGAAGCCTAACCGCGAAACGCGTAGACATACAAGGGCTTACTGCACAATAATCATAGATGCATATATGTGTTAATTTTCATTCCTTTTTTTATGTATTTGTAATTTTCAATACATTTATATTTTTATACTGCTATATCTTCTCCATTGTTTTTTAGCCTAGAAAGTCCGCTTACCTGGTAATACTTAGTACTACCTTATTTTGTATCTTCAATAATTTATGGACGTAGCTTATTTTTGATGCACTTTCTTTTTTAGCAATAATTCTAGCTCCAGACCTCCTGTGTAACTCTAAGCTGGTAATCTGCAAAGGCTTTTAAAGTGTCACCTGTGGATAATTGAATGTATCGTAGTTTAACGCTATTTCACGGGAATGCGCATTTTTAATGACATGTTAGTGCAACATCATCTTTTCTTCTAAAAAAAAAAAAAATCTGTATGTTATTGTGTTCATATTCAGTAGAATTCATTAAAGTGTATTTTTTACAAAAAATTGGCGTTTTTAAACACTTCAATACAGGGCATTTTTACCCCCTTCCTTCCCAGGCCAATTTTCAGCACTTTGAATGACAATTACGCATGCAACATTGTACCCAAATTAAATTTTGATCATTTTTTTTGAGACAGATAGAGCTTCCTTTTAGTGTCTATTAATCACCACTGAGTTGTATTTATTATTTATTTGCTATGTATTTGAAAAATAAAAAAAAATATAAAAGAAAAGCTGTTCTTAGTTTCTGCTATATTTTGCAAATAAATAACCCTTTTTTTGTAACTTTAGGTCAACATGTATTCTGCAACCTTTTCTTGGTAAAAAAATAACCCAAATCAGTGCATATTATTTACTCTGTGTGAAAGTTATAGAGTTTACAATCTATGGTATAAATATTTGAAAATTGATAAGTCCTGATGTCCTCATTTCTTAAGACCCTAAAAATGCCAGGAGAGCACAAGTACCCCCAAGATGACCCCTTTTTGAAAAGTAGACACCCCAAGGTATTTTGTATTTTTTTAGAAAATGAAGGAATTAAATAAAATGTGTTTGTTTTTTCTCACCATAGCAGTACAGTTTCACCATGTGACTGGTGTGGTGGTGACCAGGGACACTGACTGGTAACATTAGCAAAAAAAATAATAATTTAGTAAAATGTTTTAAATTTTTTTTTCTTTTTGTACATTTTTTTTCTTTTTTGACTGTGACCAAAGCAATATGACACTGTGACACTGTGCTGCTCTCGAGAGGTGATCAGGAGTTTTTTTTTACAATCTGCTTATTGCAGTGAGCAATCTCTAACACTGTTCAAAGGTTTAATTGGACACAGCTATCACATGGTACAAGTCTGCAATGATTGGCCCCTGTACCATTTGATCACTGTGATCAATCACAGAGATCACAATAGTACACACAATAACTATGAATACAAGCCATTGTCGATAACTGACATGTGATTGCTGTGATTGGTCACTGGTACTAGAGCTGTGCACAAAGGCTCGGTACATTGATCTGTGTCTGGTGGACACAGATCATGCTGTTGCATGCCCCCTAGGACAAATGTAAGGAAGTCATATGATGTCCTTCAGGGATGCTCCCGCTTGGCTGTTTTCTTTTACTATAGACCAGGTGGTCTATAGTAAAGGTGGTTAAAATGGCTGCGCAAATATCGTGTGATGTAAATAACTGCATAAACCACCATTTAATTCTCTAGGGCCTCTGCTTTCTAGGGAAAAAAATGCAGATTTTTCATTATATATATATATATATATATATATATATATGTATATATATATATATATATACATATATATATATACATATATATATATATATATATACATATATATATATATATATACATATATATATATATATATATAATATATATATATAATAAATATCAGAAATGTTAGGCCCCGTTTACACCTAGCATAGTACACATTGGGCAACCCATTGACTTTAATGGCGCAGTTAATTATTCATACATTCCAGGAATGCGTGTAGAAAAGACCATGGAAAGCGCCGTACACACGATCGGACTTTCCGACAAGAAAACCGTGGATTTTTGTTTAAAGGGTGTTGACTCCAACTTGTCTTGCATACACACAGTCACACAAATGTTGGCCAACAATTAGGAACATAGTGACGTACAGGAAGTACGTCGAGCCGATGAAAAGGAAGTTCAATAGCAAGTGCGCCACCCTTTGGGCTCCTTCTGCTAATCTTGTGTTTATCTCGTGTTAGTAGAAGTTTGGTGAGTGACGATTCGCGCTTTTCGGCCTCGTGCTTTTAAGTTCATTTCCGCTTTTCAGGTTTTGCTTGTCAGTTCGTATCTGTTCTTCAGTGCGTGCTTGTTAGGTCGTTTCTGTCTTTCAGTGCGTTCTATTTATAGTTTGCTTCTGATTTTCAGTGCGCGCTTGTCCGGTCATTTCTGATTTTCAGCTCGTTCTTGTCAGGTCCTTTCTGATTTTCAGTGTGTTCTGTCAGTTCGTTCTGAACAGTCGTTCGTTTACTAGCCATGTTGCAGTTGTCTTCTCGTCGGAGAGTTTGTGCTGTTGTTGGGCTTAGTGTTGGAGTTATTTTTTGACCCAAGTCCAGTCCATGAACAGGGGGAGGAGTTCTTGGACCAATAATTGGTTACTTAATCGTGACCAAATGTGTCATATGCCTTTGCTGCGGGAGCTCCAGGAGAATAATCCTGATGATTTCAGGAACTATCTCCGGATGACGGGCCTCGTCTTTCACCATCTTTTGGCTTTGCTGTCCCCTTATATTACGAAGCAGGACACCTGCATGCGGCAAGCCATCTCTCCCGAGCAAAGGCTCGTCGCCACCTTGCGGTACTTGGCGACGGGGAGAAGTCTCCAGGACCTGAAGTTCACGACTGGGATCTCCCCCCAGGCTCTGGGAATCATTATTCCAGAGACCTATTCTGCCATAATTCCTGCAGAAGGTCTATATTAGGGTAAGTTTTACCCTTTAACATCACATTCAATGTATTTAATGTTTGCTAATGTATTGTATTCATTTCATCATCCCATAATTACCATGATTGTAATATGCTGTGAATGTCCTCTTTGTCCTCATGCATGCTGTAAGCTTTTAATGCTTCTTTTTTGTCCTTCATGCATATTTGCCTTCACTAACCTCCCCAGCATGCTATCCTGGGCCCATACACACCTAGCCTAGTCACTTAACAATGTATTTTGTCAGCTCCATTGTAGTGCTTACCCTAAACACCCCTGAAAATGTGTCCAAATTTTATTGTTGTCCTTAAATTCAGGCAGAGTGCATGAGGCTTTTTTTGGGGGGCCCAAACTCATTTTTAACCCTCCCTCCCCCCCAACCGCTAAGTCAACCGATACCAATACTCTATCTGCTGACTTTGCCAAACCCATACACACTATACCTACCTCTTTTGTGTTCATATTTATGGATGAATTCACCAAAGCATGTAGTGCAAGTGCCTGCCCGAATACTTTTAAATGGTACTGTTTAAAGTTTTGTTCTCCTATTATCTTGATAGGTAATTGCAGAATGTAAAAATGTACTTCAATTTGGACAGTGTGTATTCATTTTTTGGATTATGACACTTCTTACCTGTCCAGTGGGCTGCCAATAGTGTAAGTAAGGAGGGGCTGGCCAAAGTAACACACATTATTTATGCATTCAGCTCTCAATGAAGTGGAGAGGGTTACCTGTCCAAAACATCTACCCCCCACCATAAAATTTTTCCAATGGGCCACCAGAGGGGGTGAGGAATCTGATAAGTTGACCTTATACTTTTGTCTTTAACTACTCATTTCAATAAATGTTATAATTATGTTGGCCAAGAATGTTTGTGTCTAATCTGCTTGCAATGTTATGTGCAAAAGTACAATTTTTCTTGTTTTACTCCACAATTTCCTTCCAACCCACAGGAATGGCAGACTGTGGCTTCCCAATTCCACCACCAGTGGGATTTTCCCAATTGAGGTGGTGCGATCGATGGAAAGCACGTCAGGATCGTCCCACCATCCAACTCGGGGTCATACTACTTTAACTATAAGGGGTTCAGTAGTATCGTGATGTTGGTGGTGGTGACAGCCAATTATGAATTGCTATACCTGGACGTAGGGAAGAATGGCTGTATGTCTGATGGAGGAGTGATTTCCCAGACGGAGTTTTACCGGCATCTACAAAATGGCACCCTGGGATTGCCACCTCTGGAGGATAATGTTGCGGGCCTCAATTTCGTGTTTGTGATGGATGAGGCCTTTGCTCTGGGGGAACATCTGATGAGGCTGTTCCCCATGAGGACCATGACCCCAGAGCAGAGGGTTTTAATTACTGGCTGGCCCGTGCCAGAAGAGTGGTCGAGAATGCTTTTGGCATAATGGCCAGCCGGTTCAGGCTTTTCCTTTCTGGCCATCAACACGGCCGAATACAAACTTAATCACATTGTCTTGATCTGCTGCATTCTGCACAGTTACCTTCGCAAGAATGCAGCCAACTATCTGGCCTCAGTTGCGACTGAGGCCGACTTTTCAGCTGAACAAACATCAATGATGGCGCTTAAAAGTGGCCGTCCTGGCTTGCCCCCCCAAAGCACCCGCGAAGCTTGACAAAACTATGTTGATTACTTCGTGGATAGGGGGGCAATTGATTTACAAGAAAATCTTGCAGATGGTGAATAACATTTTTTTGAAAAACTAAACTCATATTTCATTTGAATTACTGTTTGTGTTTCTTATCTGTCTCCTAGGTTCTCAAATGGCCTTTTAATTTTGGCCATTTTCTTCAATAGTGCAGACGTAACTTATTTGATACATGAGGTGACAATCTCTTCTTCAGCTAACTATTATGTTGTGCTGTGGGTCTGCTACACACATACAATGTTATTGTTGTTAATTTATGTAATGCATTAATGATAAAAATAATCATCCTTTTCAACTCCGTGAATTAATTGCTTGTAGTCGCTAAAATGGCCTGATTTTGGCTAATTTTACAGCACAGTGGGGGTTATTTACTAAAGGCAAATCCACTTTGCACTACATGTGCACTACAAGTGCACTTGAAAGTGTACTGAAAGTGCACTTGTAGTGCAAAGTGGATTTGCCTTTAGTAAATAACCCCCATTGTCACTGTAACTACACCAACTTAAAAAATAAACTGGTATTGAGCATTAAAAGAAGAAGCCACACATTGTTGAGTATAAAACATTTTACTCCAAGCACATTCACATGTGCGTTATAAACGGTTTTGGAACAAACCAACATCTTGGTGTCTAACATGTATGTTTGTCATAAATCTGCCTTTTTTGGGGCTAAACAGGCATGTTTAAAAACATAACATACACATCCCCAACTCAGGAACTTACAAAGTTCAACTTTGCTAAAGTGAAGGCCATATGAGCCATTAGTATGTCAAAACTGTGTTGCTTTTGCCTTCATCAGATGGGGTGATCTCACCCCTCTAAAAGCCAAATATTGAAGATGCAAATATTATTCTGGAGATCATTAGAAAAAAAACACAAAAAAATATTATTCTAGAGATCACTAGAAAAAAAAAAACACAAAAAAAAATGATTCTTCTGGAGATCACTAGAAAAAAAAAAAATATTATTCTGGAGATCACTAGAAAAAAAAAAAGAAATAAGCTTGTCAGAACTCTTTGAATATCAGCAGCAAAGCAGTTTCATTATTATACCATTATAAAGAAGAAGAGAATGTGCTGCATTGAGAGATTGCATAATTCGCCGCGTCAAGAATGTGATATCTCCATTACGAACGCTAGTTTTACAAGACCGAGCGCTTCCGGCTCGTCCTTGATTCCGAGCATGCGTAGACTTTTGTGCGACGGACTTGTGTACACACGATTGGAAAGTCCGACAACAAACATTTGAGAAAATTTGAGAACCTGCTAGCCAACATTTGTTGGCAGAAAGTCTGCCAACAAATGTCCGATGGAGCACACACACGGTCGGACTTTCCGCCAACAAGCTCTCATCCAACATTTCCCATCGGAATATCCAATTGTGTGTACGCGGCATTGGAGAAAACTGTGAATCATCACCAAGGGCAAAATTAAGTTGTTTTTTTTTGAGTATCATAAACTTTGGCTTCCTGGGGGTAATAGAGCCCTTTTCACCTATCCTGGACCTGTTCATGTGCCATAAATCGGCCCCTCAGTTATTGCAATATTTTTCACAGAAAGGAAAAAACAGGTAGTGAAGAAAAGTTAAAATAAAATGTAGAAAATGTAAAATGTAGAGTCAGTACACTCAAGACACTCAAAAAAGGGCAAAAACATAAATTCTAAGCATACATTTAACAAAACTACTACCCCCCCCCCCCCCAAAAAAAAACACCCTCCAAATACACAAAAAAAAAGAGATTGCTATTTTCATTTTTCATCCTAATTTAACCTAAGCATTTCACATTTCAACAAGCTAAACTGACATTTTCTACATCAATGATGAAAAAATCTATAATTTTGTCATGAATTTCAAAGAGAAAAACATAGGAGCATTTTACATTTTCATTGTATATCATTTCCATTTTTTGTGCTGACTAATATAATTATTTTATAAATGTTAATTTCATTCCTACATTTACCATTTAAAAAAATAAAAATATCAGTTTCCTGATAGTTACACTTACAGTACCTACTGTATCTGTGAGTGCTGGTCGTATACTTAGCTCTTTGACATGCTCAGGATATTGAGGTAAATTCACTAAAGCATTGAGCATAGTGTACTTATATTACTGTACATTGTTTTCTTTTTTTAATCAAAATGTTTCTTTTCAGATCACTAAAGATTTTATTGCATGGTTTCATGGGCAGCACAATCGTTATAATATTGAAAGAGGTATTTTTATGTTAAAGTCAATTCCCAAAGATTATTGCACAGGTTTTTACTCCTTAAAAAACTATCACACGGTAACTCAACTGTCTATTGAGAGCAGAAAATAGATCACAATTTGTAGTCGAAGTAAAATAACTCTCTATAGAAATAGATACCTCTTCATGGGAAATAAAGAGTCACAAAAGGTTACAAAATTTGATAGATCTATAATTCATAGATCTATAGTCAGACAATAAAACAAACAAAAAAAAAAATGGTCAGACTCGATGGACTACTCTGTCTTTTTCTGCCGACACTGTGATTCTTTCTTTCGAAAAAATTGCAATCCCACATCTAAACTATATTTATGTTAGCAAATTCACATTTTGATCAAAAACCTATCATGGGATGAATTAACGAACATGGTTAATATATTGTATTAAATGTTATTACATTATGTTATTATATTATGTTATAATAATTATATTATATTAAGTATATTATATTATATTTGGAACGCTAATCAGATTTTAGATTACCACAGAACCACGACAATGTAACAAAGCAAATTCCACAAACATAAGTGGCATTTGAATTTCTTCTATCTGAAAAAAATATCTGTTGATTCTCCCAGTGCCTGGGACTTATTTTAACAAGGCAACAATACAGATTCCCCTGCAGTGAAATCACAGCCAGTGCACAGAGAAAAAAGTACGAAGTTAGAAATCATTATACTGTTGTTAAAAATAACAAGTTTATTCAGTGAACTGTTTGTATATAAACTGTTATATACAAAATAAACACGCATTTTTTTAAATTTTTTTCTATTTGTTAGCTTATAAAAAAAATGGCTGGGTATTTATTATAATAATATATCAAATAAAAGCTTTATGTGTTCCAATAAAACTTTTGGAACAGATTCCTCTACAGTAAAATCACGGTGGCATTGTCAACCTAGAAGAGGAGAGATCTCTGTATTGTCAACATGCCTACCTCCTTCCCTAGGAGTTGCAACTGACTGATATTGCTCTCTATGTTGACCGGGGAGAAGACTGATTGAAGTAACACATGGGGTCCTATTCCATCCCTCCTCTCAGCTACGGCTCCGGCAGCCAGAAGAGTACTGTGGTTCCTGATCCTGTGACCATCGGGTACAGGGAAACTTCTCCAGCTGGCAAATAGCTCTATGCTTTTCTGTGCACAGAGAAAAAAGTACAGTGTTACAGTGTACAAAAAAATTAATAAAACTAACTTTAAACTATGAATGCTTTGGTTAAAAATGTTCTGTTTAAAATAAGCACACAATTTTTCACATTTTTGTCAGCTTATAAAAAAATATTCCAAATAGAAAATATATTATATTATAATAATATATAATACAGTATAATAAAATATTATTTGTGTCAATAAAATGATGCAAAAATACTTTTAGGTAGGCAAGCTATAGTTCTGATCAAATAAACTAATGCACACTGGTGCTGCTTAATTTGGTCTGGGCTTTCTAGGCTTTAAGGTAGTGTTAAAGCCTCACAAAAAACAAAAAAGAAAACAACTATGTTGTGATGGAATCGTACCAGCACCCTGCTTGCGTGCTTCTGACAGTATACCACTTCCTCCAGTCTGAACATAGATACCGGATATTATAGCCGTGTAGTATACAAGACTAGCCGACAAATAGCTTGTATGAGATCAGGAACTGTTTATTGAAACTCAGACACATACTTTATACCCCATAGGAGAACAGTCCCCTCATGATCATATTACCCAAACAATACAAACTGTAACCAGAAACATAATTAACATGGGCTAATTAACTAGTCAATTAAACCAGCCTAGGTGACTTAATTCCCACCCAGACAATCTTGTGATTAATCAGACAATAGGTGACCCAATTAACAATAAACTATGGGACAGGCATGCTTAGCAAAAAACACATAACAACATAATAAACAGACAATAAGCAGGAGACTAGCAGCAACAGATGGCTTGCTGATTATATTAACATCTGGTATAAGTCTCTCAGTGAAAACATGGAATTAATTTCTCTTCATATATTTATTGAAGGATATTATTGATAAACATTACTGTCCCATTTGAAGTAATCCAAGCCACATTATCAGCGTCCATTAAGTAGTTGTTCATCATTTTCTCAGTCACCCTGTGCCCCTAATAGACACAGGGTAACTTACACATAAGAGGGGGCTGGGGAGCTGAGACAGGAGTTTCCTGAGCTCTCTAAGGTAAGCTGGGTTCCACGAGCCCCCCGCCCAAAGTGACTCCTATCACATCTCTCCCCTATCAGCAGGAGGCTAACACAGGAGGAGACCCCAGATGGGTTGACTTCGAAGTTAGTCTGTAGTTACAGTCCCCCAATGCCCATACCCACATAGTACCCCAAACAAATTGTCCCGAACAGAGCATTACTCACCCAGCCAACCTCTGCCCCTCTCATAGAACATAATCTCCACTGGGGAGATGTGCGGACTGGTCCTTCTCCCTGGAGTCCTTTGAGCCGCTGAAAAATAGACAGGGTGGCTGGGCTCACTCCGTCATGCTGTTAGGGATTTGGGCCGACTGCCCAGCATCCCTGGGGTATACAAGTAGAGACCGTAGTCTCATCCACTTTTGATATATGAAAATCTCCCAGTGCTTGCAGAGCAAGGCTGACATCCTCCTGTCCCAGTGCCAGACCTTTTTCTGGGGTTGTGTCAGAGGAGACTGCAGTTCCATCCACTACCCCAGGAAATACATATTTTGTTAGTTGAGGGCCGAGGCCACCAGCATTCTGCTCTGTTGCAAGCTCATCATTCGGGGGCGCCATCTGCTGCTGCGAAGAGAAACCAGCTGCTCCATCTCTCTTATCCTTATCTGGCTACTGGGACAACGTTTCTTTGGTACTGTCTCCCAGGTGCACGGATCCTGGCTGGGGAGGGAAGACTGTTTCCTCCACCCTGGTTGACTGTTAGGGAGGACAAACATCTCCTCTCCCTTCTCCCCCCGGATCCTGATCTGATGCTAGGGAGTGACTGTCATCTTCTCACCCTGGGGCTCCGGAACGGCCGCAGGTGTGGGGCAGAGGTCTTGGACCCTCTATCCGGTTGCCAGAACTTAAGCTGGAGAAGTTTGATGTAACTGCACAGATGCTGCTGGCACAAAATCCCACGTCCCTGTCAGTGGTATGGGAGAAAGGCCGGCTGCCTCTTCTCTCAGGAAGGCTGAAGCTGCTGTTGGTGCTGTCAGAGCTTATTGATGTTTGGCCCAGATGTCAACTGTTCCGCTGGGATGTAAACTGAAAAGTCAGTGGCCTTGAACACATCCTCCAGGTTCACCAATTGTTGCAGGCAGAGGTCAGCAGCGCTCTGCCCTGATGCTAGCTCTCGTGTTGGAGGTTCACTGGGTTGTTTTTCCACAGCAGAAAAGTCTATTAAATCCCAAGTCTCTGGATTTGCTGAAAAACCAGGGCATGGGCTGGTGGCACTTTGGCAGGTGACTCATAATTCTTAGCATCCTCCGATGAAAAGTCAATTAAAACTATGTTTTCTGTGATCCGAGGCTTGGGAGATGAGCTGACTGCTCCATTCCCGTCGTACCCTCATCCGGCTGGTGGACAGACGCAATCCTCCACCCAAGCTTATCCTGTGCAGAAACAGGATCGTCGAGGTGAGTCATCATTTGCTGCATACGCCATAAGACCTCTGCTTCCATAGCTGAGGGTGGAGATGGGCAAAGCACACTGTTACTCCACCATTTCCGACACTCCAGCTGGGATTTCAGGACTGTCAGCTGCTACTTCTGGATAGTCCCAGGCAAAGTGAGCTCAGCCCTGCTGCTGAGCAGTCTAACAGCCATTTGTAGGTGTTCTCCAGCTCCCTTTCCTGAAAGACCAGAGACTCTATATCTTCCAGTGCCCAGCGCACTTCTGAGGGCTCTAAAGCTCTTGTCCAACCGCATCTCTGCCCACACCAGATGTCTTAACTCAGCTGTCACATGTGATTGAATGTTATTAATAGATTTAAAGTGTAACTAAAGGCAAAACTGTTTTTTTATAGTTTTGGATAGAGTAGAGAGGGAATAGAACACCTGTTGTTTTTTATTGCTGTTTATGTCCCTGTTAGGGAGACTCATCCTCTCTATTTGTCTATATTGTCTGTATTATCACAGAAAGTGAAAGTAAAAGAAAATCCCAAATTTTGGGTTGACATCAAAACACTAATAGAAGGGAACTATTCCAATGGAACACTTGTTCTGGTAACTATGCAGATACCGTGGGTATCTCACTTTAGAGGGATTTCCTCTCACTTCCTGTTTTGGCTATGGGACACGAAATATATGGAAATCTCAGCAATGGGACGTAGATGGTAAAATAAACGGACGGGGTTATAACCCTCCCTTACTCTATCCAAAGTGAAAAAAAAAGTCTACGTTTAGTTACACTTTAATAAATACTTTATTTTTCATAAGATACATATGTATACTATTATTCACCTTTTATCCAACTGGTACTGCTACCTCTTCTGGACCAGTGCTTCCTTTTCATTTCTGGTTGGGATGCGCACAAAGAAAATTTTGATCCACTGTGTGCAATATGCAAATTAGCCTGTGCAACTAGTAATTCCACAGTTTCTTCTGATTTATCCTGTCTTGTCTATTGAAGGCAAGCGGGTAGAGAGGAGGGCATTTTAATTGTTTCATGCATGCCATGCCTCTCTGGGCCGTCTATGCATGCTGGAGTGGCAGAACACATTTCTGTAGTCCCCAAAGGGCAGAGCACCCATATTGCGGTGGCTTCATAGGGACTCGACTATTAATACGAGCCACCACAACTGGGAAAGTCAGGCTGTGGAAGGAAACAGAAATACCCCTGGCTGAAAGTAGTAGACTGTTAATAGGGTTGATTTACTAGAGACAAATTGTCTGTTCACTTTGCAAGGGAATTTCCTCTTATCTTAGCAGATGGGGCGAAGCATACCTCACAACTTTTTGAGATGGGAACGAGGGACACTTATTAGCAAAAGTATGTAGACATAGGACACACACCCTGCCACGCCTCCTTAAAAGAGAATTATACAAAAAAAAATTAGTTAAACCCACGAGTGCTTTTTTTCACCACTACTATTCCTCTATACTGGCTTTTGAAATTGGATGAAAGGTTTAGCACTGGGTAACACATTTTGAAAGATAAAAAGGACATTTTATATACAACTATATAGATCAGACCAAAATGAGCAACAAATGAAGAGGAAAGAGGGATAGAGGGACTTTGTTACAAATCACGGACAGCCCCTCGAAGTCAGGGACAGTTGGGAGGTATGGGTGAAGCTCTGCTGACTTCCAGGATGCAATTGTGCAAAACTCCCCAATCAAGCTCTTTTAACTCCCGTCAGAGTTTTTTGAGTCGTGTTTTATTCAAGTTTACGCCAAAAAAAAAAATAAACAGATAAAAAAAAACATAAAGTATTACCTGAAGAACTCAACACAATTTCCAGATTATTTGAGAAATCGTCAGGCGTCAATGTATGTTGTTTTGTATTCTTCAACACCTGTATATACAATATACACCATATATTGAAGACACTGGTGCGAGATAATTGTTCCTTCCAGGGGTGTGTATATTCGATTTTACAATTTGGTGAAATGAGGAAATTTTGGCAAAATCTTGCCAATTTGGCAAAATGCATTGGAGTAAAAATGAAAGTGGTTTTACAAATTTTTAAGGGTGAAATGGGCTTCAAATTACTTCTACAGGTTACAACAGCTAATTTCAACTATCCTGGAAAAAATGGTCCATCATTATCCACATTATTTTATTTATACATTTTTTAAGAAAGTGAAAATAGACAGTGAAAAAACAAACTTTTAAAAGTTAAAAGGACAGAACATAATTATCAAAAAAAAAAACAAAAAACAAAACAAAACATCAAACAACTAAGCTACCCTAATATAAGTAAAAATGAAGGTGTTTTTGCATATTTTAATGGTGAAATGGGCTTCAAATGACTTCTACGGGTTACAGGAGCTAATTTCAACTATCCTGGAAAAAATGGTCAATCATTATTCTCATTATTTTATTTATTTAATTATTTTTTAAGAAAGTGAAAATAGACAGTGAAAAAACAAACTTCAAAAAAAAAATAAAAATAAAAGGACAGAACATGATTATAAAAAAACAACAAAAAAACAAAACAAAACATGAAACAAACCAAGCTACCCTAACATACGTAAAATTTAAGGTGGCTTTACATATTTTTAAGGATGCAATGGGCTTCAAATGACTTCTACAGGTTACAGAAGCTAATTTTAAATTTAACTTTATCTTATATATTCTACAGTGTTTATTCACAGGGGTTAATTTACTAAAGACAACAAGACTGTTCACTTTGCAAGGGAAATTTAAATTAGCTTAGTGAATGGGGTGAAGCTCTGACTTCCATAATCCAGTCATGTACAAGCAAAAATGCTGTCTTCCATGTGATTAGTTGTGAAACGGCTGATTTGCCTTTAGTAAATCAAGCCCTATGAATAAAAACCATAGAATATATAATTGTATATATTAACAATGTTGTTAAAATAGGTTTAATACTTTAATAATGACCCCTTTGTCACAAAGGGGTTAGGGTACCCAGAGGCTATAAACTTAATGTCACCTGGGCAATTACGGTATTTTGGCTGCCCACAGACGTCAAACGACAAGCGGTATAAAATATCAACGAACACAAAGAGAAAGAGGAAAAAAGGTAGATGTAAAAAGGTAAAAAAAAAAAAAATAATGTCAATATAAAGCCTTTATCATTTTTACAAACTTTTATTGTATACCTTGTTGGCCGCCGAAGGATAATTGGGAATTACTGAATGACCAATCATTCCATTGCCATTAAGTTAACCCTATTCACGTTGGTGACAAAAGGCAGCTCTACCCCGTCCGGCTGTGATCTCACTGGTAATGTTCTCTTTGATTCTACGCGCCATTCATGTCCCCCCAGCTAGTCATTCTCCCCGTACTGTACTCCTGTCGGAGTTATTGTGACAAGCGAAGGACTATTGAAGAATTATCTAACCCCCACCGTATTTCCAAGGCTTGTTATTGCTGCTGTTGTGCCGATGAAAAGAATTTTATTTTACCTTTCTACCTTAACAAATATAACTCCATGGTGTATTTTTTCATTGTGCGGCCGCATAAAAAAAAAAATTGACATCTTATCTGTTAACGTCCGCGGCATCTTTAAATTTTAATGGATTTCTCCCCCACCCCCCACCCCCTCCCCTGTAAATGCTGCCTTTCAGCGCCCATGTAGGTTGCTTTTTCAATTGTTCCTCATAAAAGTCGACTGGAGTGGGCCTCTGACTGTGACACTTTTGTGTGAGTCAAAATCAAGATTATAGGTAACAGGGAGGAAAAAGAAAGAGAAGAGGAGGTGAGAACCTTATTTGAGCGTTTGAGAAGAATTTGCCAGCAGGCAACGGTTCAAGATGGTGATACACATTAAAGAGACAGACGGAGAGGTGTCACCGGTGTCAGTGTGTCAGGGAGGGAGGCACAAAACCGCCATTGTGCCGGTCACACACAGAGACATAAATTTAGGAACAAGCTCGGTCCGGCTGGAACATAACTCTGCTCTGATAATGACGGACAATGCTGCCATCCATTATCAAATCCCTTTAAACTCCCATCAGGGTTTTTTTTGTGCGGCGTTGTGTTTTATTCAAGTTTACATGGTATCATAATAAAATAATAGAAAAAAAAATGCCATAACTTTTTACCCGAAGGACAATTTCCAGGTTATTACCGGGAGAGATTGTCAGACATTAGTGTATGTTGTTTTCTTTAATCTCTGTGTGTATGTGTATATATACAGTATATATATATATATATATATATATATACTGTATATATATCACCCTTATTGCTAGGCTGTTAGACAAATTTAGTGTTTGACTTTGTCTGAACTCACAGAACCAATCATTGTTTAGTATAGTCTGTTCAGGGTTTCACTTGCTGGGAGTACGATTACTTTCCCCTGCCTCTAGAAGAAGCCCCTAGCGCTTAGGGCAGGAGGATTCAAATCGCCAGCCTGATTACTTAATAGGGCCTAGCCAATCCCTAGGTAGGTATGGCCAGAAGGTGGTTGGGTCACTGTTTAATGCTGCTGGCACTGGGGAGCTACAGTTCATTGAGGGAACCATGAATGCCAACATGTACTGTGACATACTGAAGCAGAGCATGATCCCCTCCCTTCAGAGACTGGACCGCAGGGCAGGATTCTAACATAACGACAACAAACACACCTCCTAGATGATCACTGCTTTACTAAAGTAGCTGAGGGTAAAGGTAATGGACTGGCCAAGCATGTCTCCAGACCTAAACCCTATTGAGCATCTGTGGAGCATCCTCAAATAGAAGGTGGAAGAGCACAAGGTCTCTAACATCCACCAGCTCTGTGATATCATCATAGAGGAGTGGAAGTGGCAACCTGTGAAGCTCTCTTGAACTCCACACCCAAGAGGGTTAAGGCAGTGCTGGAAAATAATGGTGGCCATACAAAATATTGACACTTTGGGCCCAATTTGGACATTTTCACTTAGGGGTGTACTCACTTTTGTTGCCAGCAGTTTAGACATTAATGGCTGTGTGTTGAGTTATTTTGAGGGGACAACAAATTTACACTGTTATACAAGCTGTACACTCACTACTTTACATTGTAGCAAAGTGTCATTTCTTCAGTGTCGTCACATGAAAAGATAGAATAAAATATTTACAAAAATCTAAGGGGTTTACTCAATTTTGTGAGATACTGTATGTTGCCAGGTTGGTGTCAGGAAAATGGAAAATTGTATCAAATACTTACCGTAATTACTGTAATTTTTTTTTCAGTTTTGGATAGAACCCTGGAAGGATTTACCCCCTTAATAACCAGGCCATATTTTGCGATACGGCAATGTGTCGCTTTAACTCACAATTGCGCGGTTGTGCAATGCTGTATCCAAACAAAATTGATGTCCTTTTTTTCCTCACTAATAGAGCTTTCTTTTGGTGGTAATTGATCACCTCTGCGGTTTTTCTTTTTTGCGCTATAAACAAAAAAAGAGTGACAATTTTGAAAAAAAAAATTTTTCTACTTTCTACTATAATACATATCCAAAAAAAATAAAATAAAATGTATTCATCAGTTTAGGTCAATATATAATCTGCTACATATTTTTGGTAAAAAAAAAATGCAAAAGGTATAGTGTCTACAAACTATAGAATAGATTTATGGACTTTTAATTTTTTCTATTGTTTTTACTGGTAATGGCGGCGATCTGCGATTTTTAGCGAGACTGCGACATTGTGACAGACAAAGCTGACACCTAGTGACACTTTTTGGGGAACAGTGATATTATTACAGTGATCAGTGCTAAAAAAAAATGCATAAACTACAGTGTAAGGAAAGGGTTAACACTAGGGGGCGATCAAGGGGTTAACTGTGTCCCCTGGGTGTGTTCTAACTGTAGGGGGGATGGGCTTACTGGGACAACACAGAGATCGCTGCTCCTGATCACTAGGAACAGCAGATCTCAGTATTTCCCCTGTCAAAACGGGGATCCACCTTGTTTACATAGACAGATCCCTGTTCTGCCTCTCTGTACCGCGATCGCAGGTGGCTGGCAGACATCGAATCCGCTGGACCCGCGGGCGTGCTCCCGCGACATGCGCGCGCCCACTGTATCTCATACACGGGCAGCCAGGTCGCCCTGCCGCAGTATATGTGCGGTTGGTGGTCCGGAAGTGGTTAACCCCTTCACACCTAAGGGTAAAACAATTCTAAATATCTAAGCACCATTTTGCAACTTTGACATGTGTTAGCAAATCTGCACATATCGTCACAATTACTTAGTGTATCCAGGTGGATTATACCTTGGGCTTTCTTTTGGTGATAAATGGTAAAGGAAGGCAAAAAAAGGAAAACTGGCCCAAAATAGTAAAAAAAAATGTATTTTTTTTAATTTAGCTGTATATTTCTTGCTATTATCATAAATTACCACCAAATAACAGCCCAAAATAATTTCTCCTGCTCCTGACAATTGCAGTGATACCACATATGTGTATGTTAGTTTTTTAGCTTGTACCCGTAGTACAGCCCAGAAATAATTGTGCACATTTTGCATTTATTTTTTTTTTATCCTGCCTAAAACACACTGACACTAACTAACACTGATACCAATTTAAAAATTGTATTTTTTATTTTTTTAATTCTACCAAAATATGCTGACCATGATCTTTGACCCTGACCTTGACCTTTGACCTTGACCTTGACTCTAACACTAACCCTAGCAACCTTGATATATGTAATTAATTAATTTTTTAAAAAATGTTTACATTTTTATTTTATATATTTATTTTTGTACACACTCGGTTTGTTTACATTTCCTCTCCTGCAAGAAGAGGAAGATACAATGTATCTTTCCCTTCATTCAGAAGAGGAAGGAAACCCTGAAACCCAGGGGCGGGCTCACAGCGACTGATCACTGTGATAGCCAATCAGAAGCTATTACTGTGATCAGGTCTCAATCGTTAGTATGAGACCCGGGGCTCTGTGCTGGGAACACCCAATTTCATACAGACCACCCTAGGTAACGCCCAGATATGATGTTGTGTCTCCATGAATAAAAGGAACTGGATTCTAATGAATGAGGCGGATTCTATCTGACTTTCTACAGTTTCTAATGTACAATGTGAGAAGCTCACAGTGTGCAGTGAAATCAGAGTAAGCCATTTCAGTACAGGAGAGAAGCTTATACAACTGTGCAAGACTGAAGGGAAGGCTGGGGGCTGGAGCTTAGAAAGGTCATCTGTTTGAGTGCTAGCTCTTATGCCATTACTTCTTCTTTATTAATCAGTAGGGCCCTTTCTTTTGCTTGCTGCTCATCTATGAATACAACATACAATGGCCTGTAATGGGCTTTCCAGATGTCAGCACCTGCGGCTAGTCTCCAGACAATAGTGGTTTTGTGGGCAGAGCTCCTATAGAATGTGGCACTGGGTTGTCTCTGGGTTTGGGCGTTCTCTCAGCTTTGGCTTCCGAGTCTCTAACATGCTTCTTCTTGCAGCGAAGGGGAAATATGAGCCCGAAATGTGTTCTCTCTGTGGTCAGGAGGCTGTAAATGGAGCGTTGCTCTTTCTCTCTCTCAGATATCTCCATAACAAGACACATCTGCAGCTGCTGCTTCTGTCCCTGCGGCCTGGAGCACCGGATCCTAAATCTGCTCCTGGCAGTGGAACTGGCATCTTACCAGGCACCATTCTTTGTGTGTCGGCGTTGGGTTTCATGGGTAAAGTGAGGTCAGAATTATAAGTGTGGGAAAAGCATCTGGAGAGCAAACAATATACACTGACTATATGCAGACCAGTCAGGGTGCCAATTCTGACCCGTGTCCACAGCCAAAAGTGCCTACAATAGCAACATAAGCATCAGAACTGGAGCACTGGGAGAATGTGGCCTTGTCTGATGAGTCAAATTTTTTTTTTTAATCTTGTGGATGGCCGTGTGTGTGTGCATTCAGTGGCGTCACTATTGGGGGGCAGGGGGGGTGCGAGCCGCACCGGGTGACACCCGCCAGAGGGGTGACACCTGTGGGCAGCGGCACTGCTAACACCACACGGTCCTCACCCCTACACATCTCTCTCTGGCTGTCTCACACAGCGGAGAGGACTGAAGCCGCCTCCCCCTCCTCTCTGTTTACGTCTACATCTGCGACGCTCTGTTGTGTGAGAGAGAGGAGGGAGTCCGAGGGACATACCGCTGTATCCAGCGCTGTTCTGAGGTCTGTAAAGTTTAATGTCTGCACTGATGGAGGGGGTGGTCTGCACTGACGGGGGGGTCTGCACAGATGGAGGGGGGTGGTCTGCACTGAGGGGGGGTCTGCACTGATAGATGGGGGGTGGTCTGCACTGATGGAGGGGGGTGGTTTGCACTGATGGGGGGTCTGCGCTCTACACTGTGGGGAGTCTGCACTGATGGAGGGGGGTGGTCTGCACTGAGGGGGGTGGTCTGCACTGATGGAGGGGGTGTCATCTGCACTGAGGGGGGTGGTCTGCACTGATGGAGGGGGATGGTCTGCACTGAGGGGGGGTTCTGCACTGATGGATGGGGGTGGTCTGCTCTGAGGGGGATCAGCACTGATGGAGGGGGGGTCATCTGCACTGAGGGGGTCTGCACTGACAGAGGGGGGTGGTCTGCACTGAGGGGATCTGCACTGATGGAGGGGGGGTCTGCACTCTGCACTGTGGGGAGTCTGCACTGATGCAGGGGGGGTCTGCACTCTGCACTGTGGGGAGTCTGCACTGATGGAGGGGGGGTGGTCTGCATTGAGGGGGGTCTGCACTGATGGGGGGTCTGCACTCTGCACTGTGGGGAGTCTGCACTGAGGGGGGTGGTCTGCACTGATGGAGAGGGGTGGTCTGCACTGAGGGGGGTTCTGCACTGATGGAGGGGGGTGGTCTGCTCTGAGGGGGATCAGCACTGATGGAGGGGGGTCATCTGCACTGAGGGAGTCTGCACTGATGGAGGGGGGTGGTCTGCACTGAGGGGGTCTGCACTGATGGAGGGGGGTGGTCTGCACTGAGGGGATCTGCACTGATGGAGGGGGGTCATCTGCACTGAGGGAGTCTGCACTGTTGGAGGGGGGTGGTCTGCACGGAGGGGGGTCTGCACTGAGGGGGGGTCTGCAGTGATGGAGGGGGTGGTCTGCACTTAGGGGGGTCAGCACTGAAGGAGGGGGGTCTGCACTGATGGAGGGGGTGGTCTGCACTGAGGGGATCTGCACTGATGGAGGGGGGTCATCTGCACTGAGGGAGTCTGCACTGATGGAGGGGGGTGGTCTGCACTGAGGGGGGTCTGCACTGAGGGGGGGTCTGCAGTGATGGAGGGGAGTGGTCTGCACTTAGGGGGGTCAGCACTGAAGGAGGGGGGTCTGCACTGAGGGGGGTTTATACTGATGGAGGGGGGTGGTCTGCACTGAGGGGATCTGCACTGATGGAGGGGGGGTCATCTGCACTGAGGGAGTCTGCACTGATGGAGGGGGGTGGTCTGCACTGAGGGGGGTCTGCACTGAGAGGGGGGGTCTGCAGTGATGGAAGGGGGTGGTCTGCACTTAGGGGGGTCAGCACTGAAGGAGGGGGGTCTGCACTGAGGGGGGTCTATACTGATGGAGGGGGGTCTGTACTTGGTGAGGGGGTCTGTACTAAGGGAGGGGGATCTATACTGCGGGAGGTGGGTCTGTACTTAGTGGGGGGGTCTATACTGAAAGAGGGGGTCTGTACTTAATGAAGGGGGGTCTGTAGTTAGTGGAGGGGGTCTGTACTGAGAGGGGATTATATTTGGTGGAGGGGGGGTGACACCAATTTTTTCTGCACCGGGTGACACCAACCCTAGTGATGCCACTGTGTGGGTTACATACCTGAGTAAGAGATGACACCAGGATGCAGTATGGGAAGAGGGCAAACCGGCAGAGGCAGTGTAATGCTTTGGGCGATGTTCTGCTGGGAAACTACCATTCCTGTGGACATTACGTGACATGTACCACCTACCTAAACATTGTTGGTGACCAAATACACCCCTTCATGGAAACAGTATTCCCTGATGGCAATGGCCTCTCTCAGCATGATAATGCACCCTGCCATGCTGCAAAAATGGTTCAAGAAGGGTTTGAGGAACACAATGTGTTTGAGGTATTGACTTGGCCTCCCAATTCTACAGATCTCAGTCTGATTGGGCATCTATGGAATGTGTCCGATCCATGGAGGCCCCACCTCACAACTTAAAAGACTTTAAGTGGTTGTTAACCCACTGCGACTAAATCGTCTTATCCGCTCTGTACCATAATAACAAGTGTCCCTGTGCCTGTGTTATGTAAAAAATCTTCCGACCTGTACCTTTATGAGCTCAGCTAATTCCTCAGCTCTCTTCACTCTCAGGCTCACAGCTACAGTGGGCGGGGCCGAGCCCTCCCACTGACGTCAGCCGGGGAAGAGAGGAGAGAGAGAGCAGACAGTCAACTAAGCGCCGGGAGCGGAGCTGATATAGGTGCAGATCAGAAGATTTTTTACATAACACAGGCACAGGGACACGTATTATTATGCTACAGAGGGGATAAGATGATTTAGATGCAGAATTGAGGAGCGGGGGCAGTAACAGCATTTACTGTTGAGGAGTGACAACCCTAAGCCACTCCCTCACAGTCAGCAGCAGGGTTGTCAGCCTGCTATGTGCACTTCTTCCGTCCTCCATTAGGGCTGCCTTTACGCACAGACGTGATTGCCAGCCCAACAGCCAAATGAAGAAGCGTGTAAGTAGGCTGACAACCTGTGCAACAGGAAGTGATGTTACTGGCAGGATCGAAACAGCAGCTACAGGCATCATCCAGATATCATTTTTTTCTGCTGGCGATTCCCTGCACAGTTAAAACAAACATAGTGGCTGTTTCACTGCTTGATTGTTTTTACAGGCGGCGGGAGGGGCTCCGGTGCCTCTCCAGTCTTGGCCGTACGATCAGCGAGGCGGAGAATGAACCCACCGGTGGTGGAAGTTTACCATAGAGCTGACCAGATGGTCCCTGGTCATCTCTATGACTCTCGGAGGCCGGGCGCAACGTTATGTCGTCATATCTGGCCCTAGCAGTTGTAAACACTGCCGTGTATTCGGCTGGAAAGCCTGAGATCATTTTTTTTTCTTTTTTTTTTCTCAGGCTTTCCAGCCTAGAGGAGAGATGTGGGGTCTTATAGACCCCACATCTCTTCATAAAGAGGACTTGTCAATCATGCCCTATTCCTATTACAAGGGATGTTTACATTCCTTGTAATAGGAATAAAAGTGATCAAAAAGTAAAAAATTTAAGGGAAAGCGTGAAAAATAAAAATAAAATAAACAATAAAAAGAAAAAATTTAAAGCGTCCCTGTCCCCGCGTGCTCGCACGTAAAAGCGAACGCATACATGGGTCACGCCCGCATATGTAAACAACAGAATGTGAGAAATAATTCTAGCACTAGAACTCCTCTGTAACTCTGAACTGATAACATGTAAAAAATGTTAAAGCGTAGATTTTGGAGATTTTTAATTACCGAAATTTGGCACCATTCCACGAGCGTGCACAATTTTAAAGCATGACATGTTAGGTATCTATTTACTCGGCGTAGCATCATCTTTCACATTATACAAAATAATTGGGCTAACTTTAGTTTTTTGTTTTTTTTAATTCATATAAGTGTTTCTTGTCCCTGTGACCCGTTCATGTGGTATGATCATGACACTCTGCACTCACAATGTGTCCTCAGTCTTTTGAGTTGAATTATGCTGGACATATAGTGGCGGAGAAAAGGTATTGCAGGTCATTTTTTTACACCTCGAAGGGGAAAGCTTTTGTATATTAAAAAAAAATAGCTGTGCTTTTTTGGGTATTAACATCTGTAATTGTATCCGTAAATTTTCATTTTTCAGTTTTGAATACAGTTGGGAAAAAATGTAAAATTATATCAAATGCTTACCGTAATTTTTCTTTCCTGGCGCTAATCCATGGCTACCACATGTATGCTGCCATGTTGGTGCCAGGAAAAAGAGTTAGGACTTGTGTCAAGTTTTTTTCTTTTCATTTCTGTCTTTAAACTCATTGATGATTTCTCCTCCATTCCTTGTGCCTGTGTGCCTGTGACCCCCATACAGAAAATGAGGGGGTGCGGTTGTCACTGAGACAGGACAGCAACAGTTATAGCCCCTCTCCCACATCACTGAATATGTGTCTATCCCCCTGTTTGTAGACAATCTCCCAAACAGGGACACAGGTTTCAATAAACGTTGAAAGGTAAAAACATAAAAGAACGCTAAACCGAATGGCAAAAGTTTTCGAAACTTTATAATGATTCATGATAAAATCACATAAAACAGCCAAAATATTATGTTCTACTGAGTCTATTTAAAACTCTGACAAGGGGTAGAGTCTTGGCCTCTGAAATGTGTTCGCTGTTTTATATGGCTAGATTAATAACTATTAAAGCAATTTGGACTCCTTCACCATTTTGTTTGGTTCTCCATTTGTGTTTTAACATTTCAAGTCATATTGTGGTTGGCCACTATTGGAGAGCCTTTTTCTTTTTTTTTTTTTTTTTTTTTTTTTTTTTTAATTTCAAGCCCACGTTGCATAGTGAACCAAAGAAGTACACAGGAACACACTCAAAAAAGTGCAATTAGGGTGTGTCATATGGTTCCCATCCCAAAGTGGAAGGACCCCCCCAGGACACAAGACTCCTAGCAGGAGGCAAGGCACGCACTGGTCCACCTAGCCAATAGGCCTAGCAGACATCGCTCCTCATGATCAGCCAAAGCCAACTATGGAGTATTGGTTAGGGGCTCTCTGATAGAGAGACACCCAAGGCAGGGGAGGAAGGAACCTAAATATCACACATCCCTAGACTTCAGGGTAAGCCCGAAGACCTACACCCTTCATCCTGTGAGTGAAAAAATAACACACATTTAAAGTGTATTAATACACATGCACACACACATACTACATCCAGGTAACAAAGATTTCCCCAAAAGGCCTAGCCCATGAGACAATGTGCAGAAAAAACAAGTGGCCTAGTGCCTGTACTCACAGTGGGGTCTCAAACCCATAGTCATACTAGGAGCACCATCCCCTCCCCCCCACCCCCGGCACCACTCCTAGGGGGTGCTTAAAACAGCAGGTTCTCTGCCCTCCCAGCCCTTCAACCAGACCAAGTAGCCCTGCTTAAATAAGAGGTACTGGGCGCCTCGGAACCCTAAACACCAGGGAAATACTCTGGACTCCCACATTACTTAGTGGGCACTTAAGCTGGCCATACGTTATACAATTTTCTTTGTTTAATTTCCTTTGGATTTACCCTCAACTATGTACTGCAGGGGCCTGCCTGATTGCATACAAATTGAAAGTATTTAAGTTTAACCTCATGATATATGGTTTTAGTAAATCTAGAGGAAAATTGAACAAGAAAATGATGTAATGTATGGCCAGCCTTAATTTGGTTTCTTTCTCACAAGGAGAGCCCTCAGGGCTCCTATCATACCCTCTGGGATACTATACAGCTAGCCACCCGAGCCAGAATGATGACAGGACACTAATAAGAACAGATACTATTGGGGAGCCTTGCTTTATGTGGGCAGCCTTACCAGAGCTCACTGAATCATTACGTCTTCTTTGGTCTATGGAAAGAATATGCTTTAAAGTCCCAGCACCAACATACACTCGCGGGCAGCTTTATTAGGTACACCTTGCTAGTACCGGGTTGGACATCCTTTTGCCTTTAGAACTGCCTTAACTCTTTGTGGCATAGATTCAACATCATATCATATTGACATGATAGCATCACGCAGTGGCTGCAGATTTGTCGGCTGCACATCCATGATACGAACCTCCCACCACATTCCAAAGGTGCTCTAATGGATTGAGATCTGGTGACTGTGGAGGACATTGGAGTACATTGGCCTCATTGTCATGGTCAAGAAACCAGAGATGGGGACACTGTAGTCATAAAGGGATGGACATGGTCAGCAACAATTCTCAGGTAGGCCGTAGCATTTAAGCGATGCTCAATTGGTACTATGGGGCCCAAAGTGTGCCAAGAAAATATCCCCCCCACACCATTACACCACCACCACCAGCCTGAACCATTGATACAAGGTAGGATGGATCCATGCTTTCATGTTGTTCATGCCAAATTCTGACCCGACCATCTGAATGTCACAGCTGAAATTAATCATCAGACCAGGCAATGTTTTTTCAATCTTCTATTATTCAATTTTGGTGAGCCTGTGCAAATTGTAGTTTCCTGTTCTTAGATGACAGGAGTGGCACCCGGGGTGCTCCTCTGCTGCTGTAGCCCATCTGCTTCAAGGTTCGATGTGTTGTGCTTTCAGAGATGGGTATTCTGCATCGATTGGTTGTAACGAGTGGTTATTTGAGTTACTTTTTCCTGTTCTATCGTCTCGAACCAGTCCGCCCATTCTCCTCTGACATCAACAAGGCATTTTCCTCCACACCACTGCCGCTCACTGGATATTTTCTCTTTTTCTGACTATTCTCTGTAAACCCGAGAGATGGTTGTGTATGAAAATCCCAGTAGATCATCAGTTTTTGAAATACTCAGACTAGCCCGTCCGATATCAACAACCATGCCACTTTCAAAGTCACTTAAATTCTGCTTCTTCCCCACTCTGATGCTCGGTTTGAACTTCAGTCATCTTCACCACGTCTAGATGCCTAAATGCATTGAGTTAATGCCATGTGATTGGCTGATTAGCAACTTGTGTTACCAAACAATTGAACAGGTGTACCTAATAAAGTGGCCAGTGACTGTATGGTACCATTATATACACAGACTGTACTTTTGTGCTCTTCTCTCTTTTGGTGAAAGACTGTTGGCTAGACCTCACCCAGTGGAGAACAACAACTGCTCTATAAAGCTAACTGAGCTTATCTCAGCAGTCCTTTTGTGATATACAGATGACGAACCGCAGTCTGAATCTAGACCGATTGGCAGTCCTGTCCAGACCACCGCAGCCAAGCCATTCAGCTGTCTGTGTGTCCTCTTGTAGTTCTAACCCCAAAGGGGCTGCTGATTTTAACTGGTTCTCCCCCAAACAGCACAGAGGCTACCAACCACTCAAGCAACAGTCCACTCACTCTGGCTCCAATAAACAATATAGGGGTTGTCTTTTTTTGTGATTTATTGCTAATAGAACCTGTAATAAGAGAGGGATTAAGGCTACCCCAAAACGGTTAGCAATTGGCTGTGAGAGGGCAATCTTCTTAAACCTTTGTGAATAATGGAAAGTCCAAGGCCTCAAATCTGGGGACCATGAGGTAAGTTTCTTTGGCATCTGGTTACCCTGCACCACTGCACAGCTATTGGTATCCAGTGCAATCTCAGAAACACCACGCAGTACAGGAGAGCAATCTTCTCTAAGCTCACAGTCCAGAACACTGCTGAGGATAGGGAATGGACAGTATCTAAGACCCTATGAGAGCAGCCTCAGTCCAAGATACTTCAGGCACTTATATCCCAAAATCACACAGTCACCAGGAATCTATTTGAGATCATTACTCACAAGTCCCCAGGACAGCTGCCACCTTCCATCCTCCTCCGGACAAAGCCCAGTGGGTGACAGAGTCCTTTATAAAACCAGATCCCTTTGGTGAAGTCCTGCAGTCAGTTCCATATCACTTCTAGGTCCCAGCTCTGCCACCGCTGAGACCTCACAGAACAGAAACAGAACAGAAACACAATCCACAGGCTGCCTCAGGCGCGATAGCCCCCTGAGGCTTGAACTCTTCTTGATGGGGAAAGAGCCTCTCTCCAGGGTTCTAGACTATTTATCAGCTTCCCATCCACCATCTTTGCACACCTCTCCAGGGATTGGCTAGGCACTGATCAATATTCAGGCTGGTTATTTGAATTCTACCTCCATAAGCTCTAGAAACTTCTTCTAGAGGCAGGGGTGAGCAATTCAACTCCCAGCCTGTGAAGCCCTGAACAGACCAGACCAAACAATCACTGCTCCCTTGATTGCAGGAGGAGCCAAAGACTAAATTTACCTAGCATCCTTCCTTTTCCCCTCACCACTGCCTCTACTGTCACCTTTAGAGCAAGGCAAAGGGCATGACGTGTCTGGACAGAGGGCAGGATCTTCTCCACTTTGCAAGTTAACCACTTGCCGACCGGGCCATAGTCAAAAGGTGGCTATAGCGCGGCCGGCTAATTCTGGGAGTGCGTACAATGATGTCCTACCGTAAATGAGCTTCTTGCGTGCCCCCTGGGGTGCACATCCGGCAGTGTCTGTGACTGCTGGGTTCTCGGGCACGTCACGGATCGGGGTAAAGGGCCAATGCCAGAGGCCGTTTACAAAGTGATCACTCCGTCCAATGATGGAGCGATCACTGTCAACAAACCGGCGTCATGTCCGGTTCTTTCCTCACATCAATTGTGTGAGGAGAGGAGGGAGAAGCTGGAGTGTGAGGTTGCTTGCCCCATCAGTGCTTATCTGTGCCTCATCAGTGCCACATCAGTGCACATCTGTACCCCATCAGTGACACAGCAGTCCTCCACAGTGCCCCATCAGGGGCCAGCAGTGCCACATCAGTGCACATCTGTGCCCCCATCAGTACCCAGTAGTGCCACATCAGTGCACATCTGTGCCCCCATCAGTACCCACATCAGTGCACATCTGTGCCCCATCAGTGCCCATCAGTTCTCTACAGTGCCCCATCAGTGCCTATCTGTTCCTCTTCAGTGCCACATCTGTGTCTGCAGTGCCAAATCAGTGCCCTACAGTGCCACATCTGTGCTACATCAGTGCCATTAGTGCCAATACAATGCCCATCAGTAAGTGCTCATCAGTGCCACCCTATCAATGGATTCTCATCAGCGCCCTGTCAGTGCCGTAAAAATGTGTAAAAAATGCGTAGAAAAATGTGTTTTCATTTTCTTTCCACATTTTCCAAAAGCTTGTGGTAAAAATTAACATGTTCATTATGCCTCATAGAATATACATTGGGGTGTTTGCTTTCCAAAATGGGGTCATTTTGTGGGCGTTTCCATTGTCCTGGTGCTTCAGGGCCTTCAAAAGTGCGATAGGTTATCAGGAAATGAGATGTGTCATTTATGCTTTTGGAACGCCTGACGGTGCTCCTTGCATGTTGGGCCTCTGTATGTAGCCAGGCTGGGAAAAAGTCTCACACATGCGGTATTGCCATACTCAGGAGGAGTAGCAGAATGTGTTTTGGGGTGTAGTACGAATATGCCATGTGAGAATAATAAGCTGTTAATATTACAATTTTGTGGGGAAAAAAAATCTTAATTTTGCAATTTTTGCAAAGAATTGTGGGTAAGTAGGGGACAGTGAAGTGAAAGAAGGCTGTGATGTAAAGGGGGTTGCTGTAATGTGAAGAGGAGGCTGTATTGTAGAGGGGAGATTGTAACATAAAGAGGAGACTGTGATTTAAAGGGGGGGGGGCAGTATTGTAAAGTGGGAGACAGTGATGTACAAGGGTGTCCTTCATGTAAACGGGGGGACTTTAAACTAAAGGGAGGACTGTGATGTAAGGGGGGATGTGCTATAAAAGGGGTGCTTTGATGTAAAGGGGGGCTGTGATGTAAATGGGGGGGAGCTGATGACACTGATGTAAATGGGGCTGTGATATAAATGAGGGGGCTGATGACACTGATGTAAAGGGGGGCTATGATGTAAATGGGGGGCTTATGACACTGATGTAAAGGGGGCTATGATGTCAATGGGGGACTGATGTAAAGGGGGGCAGTAAAGTAAATAGGGGGCTGATGATACTGATGTAAAGGGGGGCTATGATGCAAATGGGGGGGGGGGGTGATGATACTAATGTAAAAGGGGTTATGATGTAAATGGGGGACTGATGTAAAGGGGTGCTATTTTCTGTTTTCATAGCGTTTCCAGACGGTCCTATCAGTGTGTCTATTGATGTGATGTAAATGGGGGGCTGATGACACTGATGTAAAGGGGAGCTTTGATATAAATGATGGGGCTGATGACACCTTTGTAAAGGGGGTCTGTGATGTAAATGGGGGGCCGATGACACTGAAGTAAAGGGGGCCTGTGATGTAAATGAGGGGGGGCTGATGACACTGATGTAAAGAAAAATTCAGACCTCTTCTGGAAGAAAATGTTACTGATTGAACCCCCATGAATTTTCATTCAATGCCCCTGCTATGAGGTGCCTTTTTCTTTAGATGTTTGGAGTTCCCCCTTAGTCTCCCATTCCAGGAAATCAGTGACCACAGATCGCCTCTCCTATTTTCTGCTTTCATAGCGTTTCCAGACGGTCCTATCAGTGTGTCTATTGATGTGATGTAAATGGGGGGCTGATGACACTGATGTAAAGGGGAGCTGTGATATAAATGATGGGGCTGATGACACCTTTGTAAAGGGGGTCTGTGATGTAAATGAGGGGCCGATGACACTGAAGTAAAGGGGGCCTATGATGTAAATGAGGGGGGGCTGATGACACTGATGTAAAGGGGGGCTGTGATGTAAATGGGGGGCTGATGAGACTGATGTAAAGGGGGGCTATGATGTAAATGAGGGGGGCTGATGACAATGATTTAAAGTCCGGCTGTGATATAAATGAGGGGGCTGATGACACTGATGTAAAGGGGGCTATGATGTCAATGGGGGACTGATGTAAGTGGGGCAGTAAAGTAAATAGGGGGCTGACGATACTGATGTAAAGGGGGGCTATGATGTAAATGGGGGGGGGGTGATGATACTAATGTAAAGGGGGTTATGATGTAAATGGGGGGACTGATGTAAAGGGGGGCTGTGATGTAAGTGGGGGGCTGATGACACTGATGTAAAGGGGAGCTGTGATATAAATGATGGGGCTGATGACACCTTTGTAAAGGGGGTCTGTGATGTAAATAGGGGGGGCTGATGACACTGATGTAAAGGGGGCTATGATGTAAATGAGGGGGGCTGATGACACTGATGTCAATGGGGGCTGTGATGTAAATGGGTGGGCTGATGACACTGATGTAAAGGGGGGCTGTGATGTAAAATGGGGGGCTAATGACACTGATGTAAAGGGGGGCTGTGATGTAAAGGGAGGATGTCATAGATCTGAGTCATCGCAGAAAAATTCAGACCTCTTCTGGAAGAAAATGTTACTGATTGAACCCCCATGAATTTTCATTCAATGCCCCTGCTATGAGGTGCCTTTTTCTTTAGATGTTCGGAGTTCCCCCTTAGTCTCCCATTCCAGGAAATCAGTGACCACAGATCGCCTCTCCTATTTTCTGTTTTCATAGCCTTTCCAGACGGTCCTATCAGTGTGTCTATTGACAGATGAGTGAAACAATGAAATGTGATAGATTTCCTGATCCGTGAGCTGAAGGTCGTGTGTGATTTCTGTTATTACATTGTGTAATATAGTATTATCTTCAGTGTAACCCATACAGGCCGCTTACGGGAATAACAGGCGTTGCAGGAAATTAGACCTGACATAGCAGGAGAATAAAATAAAAGAGCTCCGCCGGGCACCGCTCACATCTAAACTGGTAACATAAACCCAACGTCAATCCAGAAAACCTGCAATCCTTGCTATGATGAATACATCGCCTCTATGAGAGGTGCTTCTGCTGGTTGGATACATGTAGGAGAATTTAAAAATACTGGGAGTGGGAAACGAGAGTCAAGGTTGACATATTATTACAATTAACTGAACGCCAGTCTTCCCTTCAGTCGTGCACGGTTGTACAGGATCTTCTCCTGTACTGTAATGACTTACTCTGATTTCACTGCACACTGAGAGCTTCTCACAATGTGCATTAGAAGTTTCAGCAAGTCATATAGAGCCTGCCTAATTTCCCGGCTGAAGGACATCCTGTATTATCTAGCCCCTTCCTTCCAATCCTGACTGCCCCCCAGTGGCACGGGCGCCGCCCCCCCCCTCCTTATCCATGCATCTGGTCCCCTAAACTACATGCTGGGTGCTGGATGCATGGATTTCAATGTTTTTTTTTTTTAACACATAATTAGAGCCTGAGGCTCTAATTGGCATCAAAAAGGGTGGGCTCCACCTACTTGTGTGACAATAGCAATTTAATGTTCGCTATTGTCTTCCTTATTCTCCTCCCGGCTAATCAGGAAGCAGTTCCTGTGACACGATTGGCCAGGGAGTCTTAGGACTCCCTGGCCAATCGTGTCTGAGGAAACACTTCCTGTTCGCCAAGGAGGAGAATGGTCTGAGTATTTCAAAAACTGCTGATGTACTGGGATTTTCACACACAAACATCTCTCGGGTTTACAGAGAATGGTCTGAAAAATAGAAAATATCCAGTGAGCTGCAGTTGTGTGGACAAAAATGCCTTATTGAGGTCAGAGGAGAATTATCAGATTGGTTGGAGATGATAGAAAGGCAACAGTAACTCAAATAACCACTCTTTAAATCCAATGTATGTAGAATACCATCTCTGAGTGCACAACACATCCAATCTTGAAGCAGATGGGCTACAGCAGCAGAAGACCACACCGGGTGCCACTCCTGTCAGCTAAGAACAGGAAACTGAGGCTACAATTCACACAGGGCCACCAAAATTGGACAACAGAAGATTGGAAAAACGTTGCCTGGTCTGATGAGTCTCGATTTTAGCTGTGACATTCAGATGGCTTGGAAGAATTTGGCATAAACAATATGAAAGCATGGATCCATCCTACCTTGTATCTATGGTTCAGACTGGTGGTGGCAGTATAATGGTGTGGAGGATATAGTTTCTTAGCACACTTTGATTCCTTTAGTACCAATTGAGCATTGTTTAACCACTTCAATACCAGGCACTTATACACCTTCCTGCCCAGGCCAATTTTCAGTGCTGTCGCACTTTGAATGACAATTGCGCGATCATGCTACACTGTACCCAAACAAATTTTTGATTATTTTGTTCCCACAAATAGAGCTTTCTATTGGTGGTATTTGATCACCCCTGCGGTTTTTATTTTTTGCGCAACAAATAAAAAAAGACCGGAAATTTTGAGAAAAAAAAAGTTTTTCTTTGTTTCTGTTAAAATTTTTTGTAAATAAGTAAGTTTTCTTCTTCAATGATGGGCACTGTTATGGCTACACTGACGGGCACTGATAAGGCGGCACTGATGGCACCGATGAGGTGGCACTGATGGGCACTGATAGGCGGCACTGATGGGCACTGACAGGTGGCACTGATGGGCACTGATAGGTGGCATTGGTATGCGGCACTGATGGGTACTCATAGGCGGCACTGATGGGCATTCATAGGCAGCACTGATGGGCACACGTAGGCGGCACTGATGGGTACTTATGGGTGGCACTGCTGGGTACTTATAGGTGGCACTGATAAGTGGCACAGATGGGCACTTATAGGTGGGCACTCATGGGCACAGATGGGCACTGATAGGTGGGACTGATGACACTGATGGGTGGCATTGCTGAGCATCACTGATGTTTTTGTTTTCATAATGCTGCCAGTCAGTGCCCATTTGTGGGCACTGATTGGCATTGATTGGGCATATATTGGCACATGTGGATGGCCATGGGGGATGTACCTGGCCATCCACATGTTATGTGCTTCCCTGGTGGTCCTGGCGGCTTCTCTGGTGGTCTGAAGTGGGCATCTGAGGGGGGGTCTGTGCTGACAAACAATCAGCACAGACCTCCCCTGTCAGGAGAGCCGCCGATCGGCTCTCCACTACTCGCGTCTGTCAGACGCGAGTGAGGAAAAGCCAATTAAGGGCTCTTCCTGTTTACATCGTGATCAACCGTGATTGGACACGGCTGATCATGTGGTAAAGAGCCTCCGCCGCTCTTTACCGAGATCGGTGTAGCGGTGTGTCAGACTGACACACCGCACCACCGATCGCCGTGATGCGCGCCCTCACAGGCGCGTGGCGGCTGTTGTTCTGCAGGGCGTCATATGATGCCCAGTCAGGGTAACTGAACCACCGCCCGGCCGCCATTCTGCTATAGGCCGGACGGGCAGTGGTTAAATGCCATGGTCTACCTGAGTATTGTTGCTGACCATGTCCATCCCTTTATGACTACAGTGTCCCTATCTTCTGATGGCTCCTTCCAGCAGGATAATGTACCATGTCACAAAGCTCAAATCATCTCACCACTGTTTCTTGAAAATGACAATAAGGTCCCTGGACTCCAATGGCCTCCACAATCACCAGATCTCAATCCAATGGGAGACTCGCATCATGGATGTGCAGCCGACAAAACTGCAGCAAATGTGTGATGCTATCATATCACTATGGAACAATAAGTCTCTGAGTAATGTTTCCAACACCCTGTTGAATCTATGCCACGAATAGGGATGAGCCGAACACCCCCCCGGTTCGGTTCACAGCAGAACATGCGAACAGACAAAAAATCTATGCAAACACCGTTAAAGTCTATGGAACTCAAATGTGAAAAATCAAAAGTGCTATTTTTAAAGGCTTCTATGCAAGTTATTGCCATAAAAAGTGTTTAGGGACCCGAGTCCTGCCCCAGGGGACATGTATCAATGAAAAAAAAAGTTTTAAAAACTGACGTTTTTTCAGGAGCAGTGATTTTAATAATGCTTAAAGTGAAACAATAAAAATGAAATATTCCTTTAAATATCGTGCCTGGGGGGTCTCCTTAGTCTGCCTGTAAAGTAGCGCATCTTTCCCATGTTTATAACAGTACCGCAGCAAAATGACATTTCTAAAGGAAAAAATGTCATTTAAAACTGCTCGTGGCTGTAATGTATTGTTGGATCCCAGCAATATAGATAAAAATCATTGAAAAAAATTGTGTGGATTCCCCCACCCCCAGTCTATTACCAGGACCTTTGGGTCTGGTATGAATATTAAGTGCTTAGTGCAAGAAAATATTATTTTTTAGTAAAGTGAATGCATCAAAAATTCACGTGTTCAAAATATTTGCAGTCCATTTTGCAATCCATTATTATTATAACTTTCTTGGATTTTTCCTGGGATTGCAAAATGGTCTTTAAACATTTTGAACACATATGATTAATTTTTGATGCATGCACTTTACTAATGAATAATATTTTCTTGCACTAAACACTTTTTGTTCACTGTGTCAGCACACAGTTTTTTCTTTTGCATGTTTTTTTTAACAGAATTTGCAATTGATTTGTTTCATAGAAACAAATAATTTTTGTATAATAGAATAATTATTTTATGCAATAACACGGGGTTTATCATTATATATGATTGGATTGAATGCATTTCACATGTGTACAGTAAGGGATTAGGTGAATAGCAGTGGGTTCACCATCACCAGATTGTGGGATTATAGATTTGCTTGCTTTTTTTTTCTTGCCAATTAACTGGTGATCATAGGCAAGGGCGGGGAGGGGGGGGGGGGTGCAGTTCTGGGCACACCCTAATCACCCTAAGCGCCTTAGTGCTCTGTGTGCAGGCAGTGAGATGGGAAATATCTCCCTCTGACCAGTTCTGCCATTCGTGAAGTGCTACGGTACTTCTTTCACTGTACCGGCTCTACCATAAGAGTGTGTATGTGCAGTATATGTAATATATATCACACATGCATGTATGTTTGATCTTTGGGGCGTGCACCCTAATGCAATAGGCTACACATACCTATGCTGATGATTCCCCAGTATTTAGGTGGCAGTAATCTTATTTAATTCCTCAATCTTCCATTAATATCTTTGGCACTAGTTTTTCTTGTTGTTTGTCCAAGTGTCCGTTTTTATTGGGTCTATTCACTAATAAAAGAAAAGAGAGGTGAATTGTCAGAAAAATTGCAAAATCTAAGCCAAAGTGACTGAAGTAGAAAAAAAAACCAAAAGCTCATATTGAAATATTTTTAGTTCAGCTTTTTTGGCTTATATTTTACCATTTCCCTAATAAAGGTACCTTAGTTCACAGAATAGTGCATTAAGACAAAACTGATCTTTAAAAAACATTTATTAAAATATGTGAATAAAATCAATACATAATACTGGATTACATCTTATTTTTTTTATTAGGGTGAACATTTAACAAAACATAAAAAAGAACATTTATAATATTAAAAAGAACATTCTCAAAAACAATAAAAATTATACAATAAAAAACAAAACAAAAAAAAACACACAAAACAAAAATTGCAGTAATATGCAATACTATGTGAAACAGTGATGAAGTGCACTAATTCAAGAAGCTAAGCAGCAAAAATAGACAAATATGCATGAATGCCTATCCCTAATTAAAAATAAAAAAATAAAAATAAAAAACACAAAACAAAAATTGCAGTAACATGCGATAATATGTGATACTATGTGAAACAGTGATAAAGTGCACTAATTCAAGAAGCTAAACAGCACAAAGACAAATATGCATAAATGACCATCCCTAATTAAAAAAAAACAAAAAAATACAACAATATGCGATAATATGTAAAACAGTGATAAAAGTGCTTGAATCAAAAGCAGGTATTCATCTGATTTTACATAAAAAACAATAAATTGAGTCCCAAATAATAAAGTGCATGTGCATCGAAAAGTGATGTGAAGATCAAGTGCTCAAAAAACTGTTCTTTAAGGTTGTGAACACAATTGTTCCCACCATCCAGGCATCCACCAGGAGTGTGCCCTAACAGCTCACAATAAACAAAGACCACAAGAGGTCTAGTGGCGCTTTGGTATACAAATCCTTAATGGCAGTTCACGTTCCACTCTCGTCTCCTTGCCTGCATCGAAATCCACAGCTGATCTAACAAGGCTTTAATATATGGATCCTTTATGGAACATCACATACCATTCCATTCCACTCCACTCTCCTCTCCTAAAAGCGCCACTAGACCTGTTGTGGTCTTTGTTTAAGGAGAGCTGCTAGCATATAAACAAGGAAAAAAAAAATTCCAAATTGTGCTCCACGAATGGGATATTAGGGTTAGTCACTCCTTCATCTCTACCTCTCTGAACCCTATATCAGATCTCATGGATACCACTCACCTCTCTGCACACCATGCCCCAGCACCAATTAAAGAAAAACCTTACACACAGCGGGGAGCAATGATGACAATTCAGCCACAGTAACCCCTGTGGTGGGATAACTATTACACATAATTGAACCAGAACTTGCAGCAGACTTGCAGAATTTTTGCAAAGGAAGTTGATCTGGAGTCATGCAATGCAGACTTGCTGCAATTGTGCAACAAACTTGTGAAGCTTGGCAAGTCTAGAAAGAGCTTAGCAAGTCATTTTCAAACTTGCAGCACAATTACTTGCTATCTGGGAACCCCTCTCAGATACTCTTGTTGGGCGCAGGAATGGGCCCTGCTGTGAAATATTACATCAAAAATTGTAATTACATGCCCCTGTTAAACAGGGGCAGGAAAATTGGGCCTTGGGTGGTGGTCCCCTAAACCAAAAATATTGTTGGAAGCTAGCATCATCAGGATTGAGGAGGAATAGGATAGTCAGCATAGGCAGTCTTCAAGGGATCCCAGATCCATAGCAAATTCAATTAGTTACATCAGGTGCCTGATAGCTGCTGATCCAAGACTGATTCATTTTTATGAATGTAAACCTATCAACGAAGTCTGTGGACAGGCGCACTCTTTGATCCATTACAAACCCTCCAGCAGCACTGAATGGATTCAGGACAGGCCAGTAGCTCGATTGCATATTCTGGCCAGTGGTTCATCCTCAAGACCCGGTAACCCAGTGGATGCTCTTTTGGAAAGGTCTCTAAGTCTGCTCTTGCCCCTAGATATTCCTGCACCATATAATGCAGACGCTGGCGATGGTTTCTTGAACTGATCAGACCTTGGCGCTGAGGACTGAAAAATTGTTTAAAGGCATCGGTCAGCCGGTCACCTTCTCCACCGCTCTTCCTCTGACTGAACAAAGCCTCAGAAACACATTGTCCAGCACCAGCAAATGGTAACCTCCCAGGGTCTGGAAATGCATTACACAAACCTTTCTTCAAGGCCTCCTGAAGATGTTTCATCCTCTGCTCCCTCTGTGAAGGCAGGATGAGTTCTGCAACTTTACCCTTGTAATGTGGATCAAGAAGGGTTGCCAGCCAGTAATACTCCCTCTCCTTGATACCACGAATCCTAGGGTCCTTTCGCAGGGTTTGCAGAATCAGGGAGGCGATGCAGCGTAAGTTTGCAGAGGTATTCGATTCTGAGTCCTCTGGGTCACTAAGGATCACATTATCCGTAACTACCTGATCCCAGCCACGTACAACTCCTTGGGTTTCTGGGGACTAAAAACCATCCCTTGAAGACTACTGCTGAGTGTTATCTTCTACATCCATGCTGACACATTCCTCCTCCTCCTCATCTTCCTGTGTGTGGGCCCGGAGAAATGCTATCTGGATAAAGGGGGCCTTGAGAGGAAAGGAAGTCCTCCTTTTCCTTCCTCTGTTCTGCCTCAAGTGCCCTGTCCATGATTCCATGATGCGTGTGCTCCAGCAGGAAGACTAGAGGGACAGTGTCACTGATGCATGCATTGTCGCTGCTCACCATCCTTGTGGCCTCCTCACATGTTGACAGGACAGTGCATGCATCCTTTTTTTTTTTAACATAAAGTTTATTTAAAGTTTCAAAAACAAACATACATTACCAGATTACAGAAACGTACACACAGAAAACAAGTTTTTTTCTCTCACATAAGTTTGCAGTTGCAACTATTAGAAGCAATTATATTAGTAGGTTATCACATTTCTTGTGTCGTGTAACTCGTAAGTCAACACGAGCATGAGGATGAAGAAACAAATGGGGGGGGGTTGGGGAGTCACCAACGACCGCCCGATACTAACTACTCAATGGTCAAATGCTTCACCTTCACCCATGCTGCCCAGATTTTCCCAAACTTTTTGGGACAATTTTTGCCCAAATATGTTAATTTGTATAACGGGAATGCTGCATTCACTAGGGATTGCCATAGTTGTCTAGTGGGTGGTAAGTGCTGGTTCCATTGCAGTAATACTGCTTTCCTAGTGTAGAATGTGGCATAAAAAACGAACAACTTTTTTCCCCAGGAGATCTCCATAAAGTCACAGATACCCAACAGGAGAGGGATCGGGCTGTATGGGACTGACAGTTTTCTGATAGCATTAATGTCAGTTAGGACATTTTTCCAGAATTCCACCACCCCAGGACAGGACCAGACTGTATGGAAGAAGTCAGCGCCGTTAAAATTACATCCAGGGCAGTTTGCCTTTCGGTCAGGGTATATTCTTACCAAGCGTGCTGGGGAGTAATATGACCGGTGAAGGAACTTCAATTGTATGAACCTGTCCCTTGCTGAAATTAAAAGGGGCAGGTATTGCTGGACACCCTCTTCCCAATCGTCACCCGCCAGTTCTGGAATATTCCTCTGCCAGAGTTCGAACAGCTGGGAGACCTTAGACGTGTTGAGCGTAGCTAGCATACCATATAGAGTGGATAACGTTCTCACACCATCGGGGGATTTGAGCTCACCCTCCACCGCTGACATCTCCAGAGTAACCAGAGAGGGGAATTGAGAACGGTAAGCATGCCATAATTGTAGAAACCTGAAGAACATATGGTTCGGTAGGCCTCGATCTCTTTTCAGAGCATCAAAGGAGATCAGTTGTCCCTGAGACACTATGTCACCCAAGGTTATGACCCCATGCCTGGCCCACACAGTTGGATCAGGGATGGAGCGGAAGTGGGGCAAGCGAGGATTTCCACACAGGGGGGTCATTGGAGACCACACCCCAGACCCCACAAGCTGCCTGGTAACAGTGTCCCACACCTTAAGGGTCGCATGCATAGGAAGGGTTATCTGAGAATTAGATCGGGGCCCTCTATGGATCAAGTTTCTGAGTTCCGCATGTGAGCCCAGCAGTGCCGCCTCCAACGAAGAAGCGGGGTTGGCCGGGTTCTCAGACAGCCACCACTTAACCGTCACAAGGACCGCAGCCCAATAGTACTTCAAAAAGCATGGTAGTGCTAGTCCCCCTAGTGTAAGAGGTAACTGTAGAGTTGTTTTGGCTATTCTGGGGGCCCTCTCATTCCAAACAAAGGAGATAATTATTCTGTCCAGTTGCTTGAAAAAGCTATTTGGTATGGGCACAGGGGTCTGACGGAAAAGATAGGTGAGCTTGGGCTGAACCTACATTTTAATTAAATTAACCCTTCCTACCGGTGCTAGGGGTAGGGATTTCCACGTATTGCATCTCTGAGATAGCTGATTGACTGGGCTCAGATTAAGGGAGACAAATTGTTTTAGATCCCAATGTATCTCCACCCCCAAATACCTGAACTCGAAGAACCTCCGGAGCTGCCCCCCCCACCTGTGAAGGGCCAGCTCCAGAGAGTAGAGGGAATATAACCGACTTCCCCCAATTTATACATATGCCTGAAAAATGGCCAAACTTATCAATAACCGATAGGGCTCCCTGCAATGAGGTCCCATCTCTAAGATACAACAGGGTATCGTCGGCATATAATAACACTTTTTCCTGGAGTGGGCCCCTAGTAATCCTCCTGACCTCAGATGAGGATCAGAGTAGAGCCGCCATAGGCTCAATTGCTAGTGCAAAAAGCCCCGGGGGAAGGGGGCACCCCTGTCGGGTTCCCCTGCACAAAGAGAAGGGCGGGAAGAGAACCGTACTAGTACGCACTCTGGCTGTTGGGGCCTTGTACACTGCCTTAACCCAGGAGACAAAGACCGGACCAAATCCATATCTGCGGAGGACCTCCCAGAGATAGCCCCACTCTACGGAGTCAAAGGCCTTCTCCGCATCAAGGGAGGCCACCAGTGCATGCATCCTTGATCAGTAGCCACTGGAGTGGCGAAAAGAAGCCAAGCTCCCCTGACCCTGTCCTGGTGCCATACTCACACAGGTACTCATTGACGTCCCTCTGCTGTGTGTGCAGCTGCTACAGCATTGCCAATGTTGAGTTCCACCTGGTAGACATGTCACAAATGAGACGGTTGGAGAGCAGGTTGCATTCCCTTTGAATGTCAGCCAGCCGAGCACTGGCATTGTATGACCGGCGGAAATGACCACAGACTTTTCTGGCCTGCCTCAGGAGATCTTGTAAGCCTGGGTACCTGCTCAAGAACCGCTGCACCACCAAATTCAGGACGTGTGCCAAACATGGAACATGGGTCAAGTGTCCCTGTCGGAGGGCAGAGAGAAGGTTGGTGCCATTGTCACATACAACCATTCCTGGCTGAAGCTGGCGTGGCGTCAACCACCTCTGAGCCTGCCCCTGCAGAGCTGACACAATCTCTGCCCTAGTGTGGCTCCTGTTCCCTAGGCAGAACAACTCAAGCACTGCATGGCATCTTTTAGCCTGACTGCTTGCGTAGCCCCTTGAACGCTTACGGAGCACTGCTGGTTCAGAGGACAAATCTGCAGAAGAGGCCATAGAGGAAGAAGAAGAGGAGGGGGTGGAGGAGAGAGCTGTGGCAGAATCACCACTAGCATTTTGGAGGCGTGTTGGCGGAACAAGCTCCAACAACACTGAACCCTGTCCTGCAACCTTCCCAGCTGTCAGCAGAGTTACCCAGTGCGCTGTGAAGGAAAGGTAATGTCCCTGCCCAAGCCTGCTGGACCATGAGTCAGCGGTAATATGAACCTTACTGCTGATTGCCCTATTCAACAAGGCCAAAACATTGCCTTCCACATGCCCGTAGAGAGCCGGAATGGCCTTCCGTTAAAAGAAATGGCCTTTTTTGAACCTGCCACTGTAGTACAGCACATTCCACAAATTCACGAAAGGGGGCAGAGTCTACCAGTTGAAAAGGCAGCAGTTGCAGTGCTAGCAATTTGGCCAAGCTAGCATTTAGACCCTGAACATGTGGATGGCTGGGTTCAAATTTATTTTTACGGTTCAGCAACTGGGGTAGGGAAATTTGCCTGCTAAAATCAATTGGTGGTGTACTGCTAGCAGATTGGCTGCAAGTACTTGGGACACCTATTGCTATATCTTCATTCCTCTAAGTGCAGGTTTTTGAGAGGACTGGAGGTATAGTAGGGTTGGAGATCCGGGATGAGGAGCAAGGAGAAGTCTGCCTTTTTCTATGATGTGGGTCTTTCAAGTGCTGTTGCCAACGGACTGCATTGCAGGTCGTCATATGTCTGGTCAAGCATGTGGTACTCAAGTGGCTGCTGTTCTGGCAACGCTTGATTCACCTCAGACATGGTTGCAAACAGCAAAGGTGCGATCTGCTGCACACGTGTCGAAAAAGGCCCATACCAAGAAACTTTAAAAAGTCAGCGGGGAGTCAGCAGCGCCCTGCACCTGCGGAGCTCTGCTCTGTGATGCAATAAACTCATCATCCCCTCCCTCCTCATCACTGGAGCAAACTTGGCAGTATGCTACAGCTACGGGAACATGACTGCCAGCTTCTTGTCCTTCTGTGGCCCCCTTCTCTCTAGGCTCACGTTACTCACTTCCTCAACCTGTGAACCAACATCGGAGCCTTCAAATCAGTGCGCATCCTCCAGCAGCATATAACTGACACTCTGGTTGAATAATTCTGGGGACTCCTCCATGCATGATGGTGGGGCTATGAAAGGAGTGACTGTGGACAAGGAGCCGGTGGAGTAGGCCACTTAGGCAGCTGCTTTGGAAGGCAAACTACTCTGAGCCTGGGTGACAGAGGATGAGGAGGATGAGGACGGCTTTGTTATCCACTCCACCAACTGTTGACTGTAGACACAGAGGCTGCTTGCCCTCTTTTAGTGGCCTGTGAGCATCTGCCTCTCCTTGGTGGCCTTCTGGAAATTATGTATTTTTTGTTTTGCAACACCACACTACACTGTATTATATACTGTGTACACCGCCTGAAGTGTATTAGAAACAGTACACCACCGAATGCACTGTAGATATAGGCTACACTGGAACAGAACAAAAACTCTTGCACATAAGTGTGTTAGCCCGACAGTTCAAGAATCAGGATGGACGGTAACTTTCGGCCTTGCTGCCCTCAAGGATAGGGGTATCCTAGCGATCAAACAAGAAAACAGAAAAGAGAGGGCGCTCCGACATTGCCCATTATCCCATTATAATATTTAAAAGAACACGTAATAAAACTACTCACAAAGGTAGATGAGAATCACGCATAAGATAGTCTTTGACTTGTGACAGTCCGTCCACTGGCAGCAGTCTCCAGATCCTACGAAGAGGATGTACAAACCGCTGCTGGCTGATGAGTTTCGAAGGTAACACCTTTTTCTTCAGAGCCTAACAGTGTTCATCTCTTACAGCTACTTAAATATATGTGCTCATCAAGGAGGCACAAATTATACTGACTCTGGTGTCCCTCCCATTTAGGTGGGCAGTCCAAAGGCGGACCTTGGCTCAGTACCTTGGAAAACCACCTGTGTACACATATACACACACCCACATATAGGAATGCGTGGGAGGCACTCATGCACAGCACACAAGTACACGCATGCACCCAAAGGAGCCAATCCAAAAAAACCCCTGCAACCAAACCAGCCCACAGGCACAGCAACAACAATGATATTGATAGATCCACACATAATGCAACACGTCAAGGACCACAAACCACCGAGCAGGCCCCAATCACACACCCCACACGTACGGCCACATGCATGAGCAAACTATGTGAGGAGATGGTGCACAACGGCCTGCACATGGAAGACACCAAAAAGCACACCAGAGCAACCAACACCAGCAAGGGCACCCACACTGGCATCTGCACCTGACCCAGCAAAAACCACATCAAATCTGCCATCCGAGGGGGCGAGTCCCGTCTTCCCCAAAAAAAACCCAACACCGCACACTGTAGACAATCATTAGACTCAGAGGGTGTCTTACCTTAGAGGAGTGCTGTAATGCCTGTAGGCGGCAGATGGAACGCACGCCATGTTTGTTGTTTTTTTTTTGCGGCCCAGACAGACATGTGGAGGCTGACGTCAAATCCTGTGCGCCCGCTGTTGCGCTGAATCTAAGTCTGGATGCAGAGTATATATATATATATATATATATATATACACTAGACTGTATATATATATATATATATATATATATATATATATATATATATATATATATATATATATATATATATATATTTTTTTTTTTTTTTGTATATATATATATATACCGTATTTATCGGCGTATAACATGCACAGGTGTATAACACGCACATTCATTTTAAGAGGGAAATTTCAGGAAAAAAAACTTACATTTTAAATAAGGAACTTTGAAGCAAAATATGGGTCAGTGCCTATCTGCAGCCTCACCATTGCCATCAATGCAGCCTGATCAATGCCCATCTGCAGCCTCACAAGTGCCATCAGTACAGCTTCGCCATTGCCATCAATGCAGCAGCCTTGCCATTGCCTTCAATGCAGCAGCCTCACCATTGCCTTCAATGCAGCAGCCTCACCATTGCCATCAGTGCAGCCTGATCGATGCCCATCTGCAGCAAGTGGGGACAGGGAGGGGGGCGGGATGAGTGCTGACTGATTACATACAGTGAGAATCCTATGATAGACAGAACAGTGGTCCAATGGAGGCCCAGGAGATGGGACTTCCTATTACAGAGGCCGCCAAGTAAACAGGAGATTCTCACTGCATGTAATCTGACGGCGCTCGTCCAACCCCCCCTCCCTGTCCCCTCTGAGGCAGCTAAAATTTAAGTATTGGCGTATAACACGCACATGCTATTTGCACCCGATTTTCATGGTGAAAAAGTGAGTGTTATACGCCAATAAATACAGTATATATATATATATATATATATATATATATATATATATATATATATATATATTAATACACCGCCTGAAGTGTATTAGAAACAGTACACCACCGAATGCACTGTAGATATAGGCTACATTGAATACAGAGTATACAGTGGGGATGGAAAGTATTCAGACCCCCTTAAATTTTTCACTCTTTGTTATATTGCAGGCCATTTGCTAAAATCATTTAAGTTCATTTTTTTCCTCATTTTTTTTAATGTACACACAGCACCCCATATTGACAGAAAAACTCAGAATTGTTGACATTTTTGCAGATTTATTAAAAAAGAAAAACTGAAATATCACATGGTCCTAAGTATTCAGACCCTTTGCTGTGATACTCATATATTTAACTCAGGTGCTGTCCATTTCTTCTGATCATCCCGAGATGGTTCTACACCTTCATTTGAGTCCAGCTGTGTTTGATTATACTGATTGGACTTGATTAGGAAAGCCACACACGTGTCTATATAAGACCTTACAGCTCACAGTGCATGTCAGAGCAAATGAGAATCATGAGGTCAAAGGAACTGCCTGAAGAGCTCAGAGACAGAATTGTGGCAAGGCACAGATCTGGCCAAGGTTACAAAAAATTTCTGCTGCATTTAAGGTTCCTAAGAGCACAGTGGCCTCCATAATCCTTAAATGGAAGACATTTGGGACGACCAGAACCCTTCATAGAGCTGGCCGTCCAGCCAAACTGAGCTGTCGGGGAGAAGAGCCTTGGTGAGAGAGGTAAAGAAGAACCCAAAGATCACTGTGGCTGAGCTCCAGAGATGCAGTCGGGAGATGGGAGATAGTTGTAGAAAGTCAACCATCACTGCAGCCCTCCACCAGTCGGGGCTTTATGGCAGAGTGGCCCGACAGAAGCCTCTCCTCAGTGCAAGACACATGAAAGCCCGCATGGAGTTTGCTAAAAAACACCTGAAGGACTCCAATGCTTAGAATAAAGATCATGATTCTTGCGGCGTAACATCATCATTTTTTTTTTAATTCATTGAATTGTGTTTTTTTCCAAAATAAATTGTGTTTGAAAGACCGCTGCGCAAATAAAGTGGGACATAAAATATTGCAACAATCGCCATTTTATTCCCTAGGGTCTCTGCTAAAAAAATATATATAATGCTTGGGGGTTTCAAGTAATTTAGAAGCAAAAAATACTGATTTTAACTTTGTAAGAAACTAATGTCAGAAAAAGGTTTAGTCTTTAAGTGGTTAAACCTCCCTTAGACCCCTTTCACACTGGGGCTTTTTTCAGGCGTTTTTCAGGCGCTTTAGCATTAAAAAAAGTGCCTGTACAGCGCCTGAAAAAAGCCTCATCTGTAAGGCCCCTTTCACACTGGGGCGGTTTGCAGGCGGTATTGCGCTAAAAATACCGCCTGCAAACCGCCCCTGAACAGCCTCCGCTGTTTGTTCAGTGTGAAAGCCTGAGGGCTTTTGAGAAAACAAAGTCCGCTGGAGCCCACACACGATCGAATTGTCCGAGGAAATCCCGTCCGCCAGGCAAAGTCTGCCGTAAAGTCCGCTCGTGTGTACGCGGCATAAGTCCTGCACATAGGAGGAACTAAGCACTTTATGGAAGCACTAAGACCAGGGCTTTTTCTGGCATTTGTTGTTTACAACTAAAAATCAGTATTTTTGCTAGAAAATTACTTAGCACCCCCAAACATCATATATATATTTTTTTTTAGCAGAGACCCTAGGGAATAAAATGGTGGTCGTTGCAATATTTTATGTCACACTGTATTTGCGCAGCGGTCTTTCAAACGCAATTTTGTTTTTAAAAAATACACTTTAATGAATTAAAAAAAAAAAAAGTAAAGTTAGCCCAATTTTTTGTACAATGTGAAAGATGATGTTATAGTAAAAGTATAAATAGAGTAAATAGATACCTAACATGTCATGCTTTAAAATTGCGCGCGCTCATGGAATGGCAACAAACTACAGTACTTAAAAATCTCAATAGACGACACTTTAACATTTTTTACAGGTTACCTGTTTAGAGTTACAGAGGAGGTCTAGCGCCAGAATTATTGCTCTGGCTGTAACAATCGCAGTAATACCTCACATTTGTGGTTTAAGCACGGTTTACATATGCAGGCACGACTTATGTATGCGTTTGCTTCTGCACGAAAGCACGAAGGGATGGGGCACTTGAAATTGTTTTTTTCTTATTTAATTTACTTTTTATTTTTTATTTTTACACTGTCCCTTTATTTATTTACTTATTTTGTATCACTTTTATTCCTATTACAAGGAATTTAAACATTCCTTGTAAGAGAAATAAGCATGACAGGTTCTCTTTAATGAGAGTTCTGGGGTCAAAAAGACCCCAGAGCTCTCATTTATCTTTAAAAGCAAAAAATAAAAAATAAAACAAAATAGACATTTTGACAAAAAAAAATAAAAATGTTGATGGCCGAGAACCGGAAGTGACGTCGGAGGTCGCTCCAGTCTTCCAAGGGCATAGAGCCAAGTGAGGGCCATCTTGCCCTCATTCGACTTCCTGCCTAACCATCGGCCAGACCGGATCGCTTCTGGGTTTTACCAATGACTTCTGCTGCCTATAAAAATGATCCCGTGCTGAATCCCCTGCTGGGATCACTTTTATCGGAAAGCTGGCTGCCTAATGAAAAAAAAGATATCGGGGTTATGGTAACTAGCTTTGTTTGGCTAAGCAATGCACTATTGTGTATATATCAAACGTTTAAGCTGAGAAAATTAAAAGTTTTTAGAAAAAAGGTAATTTTGAAATTGATGGCAGCAACACGTCTCAAAAAAGGTGGGACAGGGCAACAAAAAGCTTGCAAAGTACAACCCCAACTCCCAAAAAGTTGGAACAGGGCCATGTTTAGCACAGTGTAGCATCCTCTCTTCTTTTAACCACACTCTGTAAGTGCCGTTTTACACCAGCACGATGTCAGACATCGCATGTGATTCGCACCGCACTGTCATGCAGCTCACATACGATGTCTGTGCGATGCGAATTCAGCCATACAGATTGTATGGCTGAATTTGCATCCATTCAAACCAAAATCATGCAGAACCCTTTTTTTGCCCGCACCAGAATCAGATCGCATGGGAGTTCACTCCCATGCGATCCGATTCCTGTCCGAATTCACAGTTCCCACTGCGATATGCAAACTGATCTGGGGGTGTCATTAACTTTCTATTGACACCCGCAGCAGTTCGCATAGGGCAGTGTGAACTGCCTGCGAGTTCTATGTGATGCGGGAACCAGCACTGGAAATGCGCTGGTTCCAGCATCGCATATGTGTGAACTGGCAGTTAACTATCTAAAAACTGAGACCAGATGCTGGAGTTTTGAGAGAGGAATGTTATTCCATTCTTGCCTGAAATAGGATTCTAACTGATCAATAGTCCTGAGTCTTCTTTGTCGTATTTTTTGTTTCAGGATGAGCCAAATAATTTCAGTTGGTGAAAGGTCTGGACTGCAGGCAAGCTGCTTAAGCACCCGGACTCCTCTAATATGAAGCCATGTTCGCTATGTATTACTACTGCTCTAAAAGCTCAATTATTTATATATATATATATATATATATATATATATATATATATATATATATACACACACACTGAGTATATAAAAATATACATATATATCAAAAATATATACAGGTGCATCTCATAAAATTAGAATATCATCAAAAAGTTAATTTCATTCAATAATTCAATTAAAAAAGACAAACTCATATATCTTACACACGGAGTGATATATTTCAAGCATTTCTTTCTTTTAATTTTGATGATTATGGATTACAGCTAATGAAAACCCAAAATTCTGTATCAGAAAACTAGCATATTACATATACCAATAAAAAAAAAGGATTTTTAATACAGAAATGTTGGCTTACTGAAAAGTATGTCCATGTACAGTATAGTGTGCACTCAATACTTGGTCGGGGCTTCTTTTGCATGAATTACTGCATCAATGCGGCGTGGCATGGAGCAGGGGCGGATCCAGGGGGGGGCAACGGGGCAATTGCCCCCTCCGAGAAATGCGGGTGACTGACTGTGAGAGGCCGCTCCATAGGTGAGAGAGCCCCCGGGCGGCTCCGTAACTGAGAGAGCCGCCGGGCGGCTCCGTAGGTGAGAGAGCCACCGGGCGGCTCCGTAGGCGAGAGAGCCGCCGGGCGGCTCCGCAGGAGAGAGACAGCGGGCTGGCCCGGCAGCTCAGTTGGTGAGATGTGCCGCTCGATGTGTTTGTGGACGGGCTGCTGGCCAATCAGGGAGCCGGTGGGCGGGGGAGCAGAGAGATGACATCATCTCTCTCCGCCCGTGCCCGCCCTGCATCCCTGCAGTAACCCCCTCACCATGCAGGCAGCTGCGGCAGCAGAGAGATTACATCATCTCTCTGCTGCCTGTCTCTGGGACACAAGAGACCACCTTAGCAGGTGGCAAGTGACAATCTTCATCTGGTGACAGGCGACGTGGCAAGTGACAATCCGCAACATGTGGCAGGCGACGTGGCAAGTGACAATCTGCATCTGGTGACAGGCGACGTGGCAAGTGACAATCCGCAACATGTGGCAGGCGACGTGGCAAGTGACAATCTGCATCTGGTGACAAGCGACGTGGCAAGTGACAATCTGCATCTGGTGACAGGTGACGTGGCAAGTGACATGGCAAGTGACAATCCGCAACGTGGCAGGCGACGTGGCAAGTGACCATCTGCATCTGGTGACAAGCGACGTGGCAAGTGACAATCTGCATCTGGTGACAGGCGACATGGCAAGTGACAATTCGCAACATGTGGCAGGCGACGTGGCAAGTGACAATCTGCATCTGGTGACAGGTGACGTGGCAAGTGACACACTCGGGGCTCCCACTGATTCTGCATTATGGTGAGTTAAACTATTTAATTTTTTATAACAATGTAATAATAGTAATAATGCGCTTCAATCATCCGGACACCATAACAACCATGGTGCCGTGATGATTGAAGCGCCAACACCAGCTATTTCCCCGATAGATGTACCCCAAAAAAATATATTTTCTGGCAGTGCCCCTCCCGAGACTAGACTCTGGATCCGCCCCTGGCATGGAGGTGATCAGCCTGTGGCACTGCTGAGGTATTATGGAAGCCCAGGTTGCTGTAATAGCGGCCTTCAGCTCGTCAGCATTGTTGGTTCTGGTGTCTCTCATTTTCCTCTTGACAATACCCCACAGATTCTATATGGTGTTTAGGTCAGGCGAGTTTGCTGGCCAATCAAGCACAGTGGTACCATGATCATTAAACCAAGTATTGGTACTTTTGTCAGTGTGGGCAGGTGCCAAGTCCTGCCAGAAAAAAAAATCAGCATCTCCATAAAGCTGGTCAGCAGAGGGAAGCTCTAGAATTTCCTGGTAGAGGGCTGCGCTGACTTTGGACTTGATAAAACACAGTGGACCAACACCAGCAGATAACATGGCTCCCCAAATCATCATGGACTGTGGAAAATTTTGCATTGCATTTGAAAATCATGTCCAAAAGTCTGGAGGAAGAGTGGAGAGGCACGGAATCAAAGTTGAATGAGGTCCAGTGTGAAGTCCAAAGTCAGCAGAGCCCTCTACCAGGAAATTCTAGAGCACTTCACGCTTCCCTTTGCTGACCAGCTTTATGGAGATACTGATTTCATTTTCCAACAGGACTTGGCACCTGCCCACACTGCCAAAAGTACCAATACCTGGTTTAATGATCATTGTACCACTGTGCTTGATTGACCAGCAAACTCGCCTGACCTAAACCCCATAGAGAATCTGTGGGGTATTGTCAAGAGGAAGATGAGAGACAGCAGACCCAACAATGCAGAAGAGCTGAAGGCCGCTATCACAGCAACCTGGGCTTCCATAATACCTCAGCAGTGCCACAGGCTGATCACAGCCATGCCACGCTGCATTGATGCAGTAATTCATGCAAAAAGGAGCCCCGACCAAGTATTGAGTGCACACTATACTGTACATAGACATACTTCTCAGTAAGTCAACGTTTCTGTATTAAAAATCCTTTGTTTTATTGGTCTTATGTAGTATTCTAATTTTCGGAGATACTGAATTTTGGGTTTTTCACCGTAAGCCATAATCATTAAAATTAAAAGAAAGAAATGCTTGAAATATATCACTCTTGTGTAACGCATCTATATAAAATATACGAGTTTCATTTTTTGATTTGAATTACTAAAATATATTAATATATATAATATTATATATATTATATTAGGAGATGCACCTGTATATTTTATCATATGGCTGGAAATTATATATATATAAAAAAACCACAGTTTATAAAACATGAACATATACGGTAGTAATAAGAATATGCACATGAACCCATTTTCATCGCAGTAGACCTTTTTTTTATAGTAAGGATGATACAGTAACATTGAAAGATGTTACCGGATTTCCATTTTTAATGCTCTTTGTTGTGGTGTAATTGATCTTTTTTTCACCTAATAGAACGCTACGTGTTCCGTCACCTCTCTCTCATCTCCATAAAACAAGCAGGTGCAGAGGGCTCATTCCTGCCACAAGCCTTTCATATATTATTTGTATTGTGGTCCCATAACGCCACAGAACCGCAGTCCAGATACCCGGGGCTATGGATATCAGCGATGAACTGGAAGAAACATGCAGCGCAAAGACACAATAAAGACAACCTGACCTCCAGATCATTGCCGCTTGAAATATTCTATAAAATGTTACAATCACCTTGAGCATTCATCACCGTATTCTATAGCACAAGGCTATGAAAAGCCGTATAGATACATAAAAGATACATGTATACTGTATTGGGTATGTATGGCAACAGCAAGGAATGCTTGTAAGAAAACCGGCGCATTCTCCTCCTCATCAGCTCTCTTACTTATTGGCCTTGTGACTGCTGGTAACGTATTAATGCTCCCATTTCTAGGAAAAATGATCTGGAAAATGTGGGAAGAATAAAGACTTAGGTTGGATGGCTGCGGGTGAAAAACCTGTTTTATATCAGGCTGCACTCTCCTGCGGAGTCTGGACGTGTCGGGAAAACCTCGTCCGTGCAAAAATTCTAATCAGGCAGTGTTATATAATACCCAACGCCTATGGCCGCCCGGCCTGCTGAATCGCTTAGACAAGGGTTTTGGCTTTAGTCTAATAATCTGCACAATGCATCATTTTAAAAGAGGCTGTAAAGTCCAAAGGGGGGCTTTGCAAAGTTTGCATGGGGCAGTAAAAACTAGGCGGTTGATTTCATCTGCATTTTTCTTCCCAACCACCCACCTCAACTGTGCAATGGTGGCCGGAGGGGATAGTACATATTGTAATGCCCGCGATGCTTTGCTTTATGGCAAAAATGATACAACCTGTCACGTTAGGCAGGCAGTACTGCCATGCAAGCGAATGGGGCGAACGCAAGCCAAAGACTTATCACATGGCTGTGGCACGCAACTTAAATAGAAAATCACCGTTCAGGCAAACAGAAAGTGACAACCACTGCTCTACCGCCCTTTAAAAATCAATTCACCATGGTAGGGGAAGGGCAGTAGAGAGTGCTGTTCGAGTGAATGAGGCTCAAAGGTAAGTGTCTAGCGAAAGAAGTTCATGTTGCTGTTGTTGACCTCTAAAAATGCTAGTCTACTGTCTGTTATGCTCATCCCTTGTCTTCATTTCTTTCTAAGTCACTAGCCCAGATCACTGGCAGGTCAAGCTTTTGCATGGATAAGACTGGCTTCACTCTTATGTGAATTGGATGCAGGTTTCCCCGCATCCAATTCGCATGACAGGAGAATGTGATCGGCTCTCAATGGAGCCGGTTCACACATCTCCAGGGCCGGGAGGCTACGGAGCGCACAGTAGAAGGGTCCTTGTGCGTCTTTGGCTCAGTTTCAGGTCCGAATTCAGGCAAAAATTCTGACCTAATTCGGATACGATGAACGGGGACGCACCGGATCCCCTGCTGTGGCCCGCGGACACACTTATGGCGTGTACACACGGGCGGACTTTTCGACCAGACTGGTCCAACGGAACGAATCCGTGTGGACTTCATCAGACCTGCAGCGGACTTTTTCGGTGGAAAATCAGACGGACTTTAGATTTGGAACGTTTCGAATCTTTCCGACGGACTCGAGTCCGGTCGAAAAATCCGCTCGTCTGTATGCTAGTCCGACGGACGAAAACCAACGCTAGGTCAGCTATTGGCTACTGGCTATGAACTTCCTTATTTTAGTCCAGGCATACGTCATCACGTACCAAACCTTCGGACTTTGGTGTGAACATGTGTAGGCAAGTCCGTTCGTTCCAAAGTCCGTCGGAAGTCCGTCAAAACTCCGCTGGACCTTTGATGCCGAAAAGTCCGCCCGTGTGTACACGGCATTAGGGGAACATTTATCAAACGGAGATAATTTATCTCATTTCAGTTCTCAGCAGTTCTCAGAGAATAATCTTCTCCTCTGGCACCCTGTTTATGAAGCGGAGAACATTTGTTCTCAGAAGGAGAAGAGAGGAGAAGTTTTTCCTCTGAGAATACCTGAGATCTGTGTAGAAGGAAGAAGACTGCCTGTGAGATACCTGTGTGATTACAGAGCAGCTGAGTTTTAAACGTGAAACCAAAGTTAAAAAGTCTGTGTAATTACATGAAAAAAATAAGCACTGACCACTGGTGCTTTTTTTTAATTCAGTTTTTTTACACATTCTTTAAATGTGTGTTTTGGCCCTTTTTTATTGCTCATTTTGGCAGTATGTACGCGCATTTTGTCGTTTTTTTTACGTATTTTTTTAACACGCATCTGGCCATGGGTTTTTTTTATTGTGCATTTTGGCGCCTTTTTAAATACACATTTTGTCCCTTTAGTGCACATTTTTCCACAGGTTATTTTAACACGCATTTTGGTGTGGTTTGTAACGCACTTTTTGGTGTTTCTTTCAGCATGTAGTTTGACACTTTAACGTGCATTTTAATGTGCTTTTTATGCGTATTTTGGCAAACAGCACATTTGCTAGCCACTTTTGGGGTGCCATTAACAATTAATGGCACCGCAAGCATATCATGCATTTTGCATGTGTTTCCCAGAATGCACACAAAAACACAGGTAACAAATGGTAAAATGTCACCAAAATGCACATAAAAATGTGCTAAAATGCGTTTAAAAAAAAGCAGCAAAAAGTGCATCAAAAACTGTACCAAAATGCGCACAAAAAAGCCCAAAAAGCGCATTTTGGAACGTTGGTAGTGCATTTGTCAAATGACAAAATGTGTGACAAAATGTATGTCTGCTAACTGCATTTGGGGTGGCATTAACAATGAATGGTACCCAAAAGCGCATTGCGTATTTTGCATTGCTCAGATGTGAATGGGTCCTAAAAGAAAATACATTATAACTATACTGTGTGTGTGTTTGTTTGTACTGTGTATATAAATATATACATATATAAAACACATATATATATACACATAAACATATTATTATTTATATCAATCTTTAAGCTTGCTATTGCTGATATTAGGAAGAAACAAGCCTTCTTCCTCACATCACAGCAGCTTCTCACCCATATTCTCCACCTCTGAGCTGGAGAATCTGGGACGGAGATATTTTACAGAGATGGCCAGTGAGATCTTCAGATCTCATCTTCATAAACTGGTCATCTGTGTAAAAGTGAATGGCAGAAGGGTGTGTCCTGTGATGAGAAGTGAAGAACATGTTCTCCACTCATCATCTCAGCTTCATAAACTGGCACACCTGAGAGATCAGCCATGATCAACAGCATCTAAGCTCTTCTCTGTTGATAAATGTACACCACAGTTTGAACCCAGCCTGCAGCCTCGTACACACGATCGGACTTTCCGACAGGAAATGTTCGATGACAGGGTGTTGGCGGTAAATCCGACCGTGTGTAGGCTCCATCGGATAATTGTTGTCGGATTTTCCGCGGACAAATGTTGGCTAGCATGTTTTCAAATTTTCCACGGGCAACTGTCTGTTGACGGATTTTCCGAGCGTGTGTACACAAGTCCGTCGGACAAAAGTCCAAAGGACAAACACGCATGCTCGGAAGCAAGGACGAGCCAGAAGCAGTTGGTCTTGTAAACTAGCGTTCATAATGGAGAATTAACATTCGTGACGTTGCAAATTATGAAATCTCCAAATGCAGTGCATATTCTCTTCTTCTTTAACCACTTGATATCCGCGCTATAGCCGAATGACGGCTACAGCGCAGAATTTCCAGGAGGCCGTCCCTGTGCACCCACCCTGCACGTGCCCTGCAGGGCGCGCGCAGAGCGCACTGTGATCACCGAGTCACTGAGACTTGGGTGATCACCAATCCGAGTAAGGGGCCAGTCCCGGCCCCTTACCATGTGATCAGCTGTCAGCCAATGACAGCTGATCACATGATCAAAACAAAAGCTCTGTGATCGTTTTTTTTTTTTTTCCTCACGCTAACAGATCACCGGCTTATCAGCAAGGGACATCGGTCCCGAAGAGGAAGAGGAAATTCTGCCTCATATGTGCCACCAGTACCCCCTGCCAGTGCCACCTGCCATTGCCACCTGACAGTGCCCACCGGTGCCACCTATCAATGCCCATGAGTGCCACCTATCAATGCCCACCAATGGTGCCAATCTAGGTGCCACCTAGCAGTGCTGCCTATCAGTGTAACCGATCAGTGCTGATTATTGTCATCCATCTGTGCCCAACACTGCCGCCCATCAGTGCCGCCTTATCAGCGTGAGGAGAAAAATTACCTTTTTTAAAATTTTATAACAAAATATTTAAAAAAATATATATTTTTTTAAAATTCTGTCTTTCAATGCCCATGAGTGCCACCTATCAATGCCCACCAGTGGTGCCAATCTAGGTGCCACCTAGCAGTGCTGCCTATCAGTTTAACCGATCAGTGCCGATTATTGCCATCCATCTGTGCCCATCACTGCCACCCATCAGTGCCCAACACTGCCACCTATCGCTGCCCATCAGTGCCGCCTTATCAGCGTACATCAGTGAAGGAGAAAAATTACCTTTTTTAAAATTTTATAACAAAATATTTAAAAAAATATATATATTTTTTAAATTCTGTCTTTTTACATTTTTTTTTTTAACAAAAAATAAAAACCGCAGAGGTGATCAAATACCATCAAAAGAAAGCTCTATTTGTGGGGAAAAAATGATAAAAATTTTATTTGGGTACATTGTTGTATGACCGCGCAATTGTCATTCAAAGTGCATCAGAGCTGAAAGCTGAAAATTGGTCTGGATAGGAGGGGGGTTTAAGTGCCCAGTAAGCAAGTGGTTAATGGGATAATAATGAAGCTGCTTTGCTGGTGATACTGATGGAGTTATTGCAAACAAATTTTCAAAGGCTTTGCTTTTCTAGTGATATCAAGAATAATATTATTATGCTTTTTTTTTTTTTTTTTTTTAATTTGGGCCATTTTATTAGTTACCATAACACCATTATCCTGTAGTTTTTAAGATCAAAGATACAACTATGTTGGTGTCCCTTGTTAATTTTACATTGTATTTTTTTTAAATGTAACTGCCTACTCCCAAACTGTCATTTGAAGTAAAACACATAGCCAAGTATTATTCTACACAATTTTTTTATTGTGCATTAAAAAAAGAAAACAAATAAAATTAGACATGCTATCTACCAATAGAACTTAACCAAAAAGTGCATTCTATGCATCCATAAATATAGAAAATATACCAATACTGTCAAAGCAATAACTCCAAGGCCAATAATAAATAACACGTTATCTTCCGCAACATGGCTGGTTGACGAACGATTCAGAAACGAACTGAAAAATGCATAATGAAAAGTGCGAATCAACACTCAAAAAACTTCTACTAACATGAAATTAGCAAAAGAAGCCCAAAGGGTGGCGCTAAAGAGCTGAAAAACAACGTAGTACGTCACTACGTTCGTATTTGTTGGCCAACAATTGTTATTTGACAAGTTTGGGCCAACGCCCTTCAGACAAAATTCCCATGCCTGGTATTGTCGGGGATCAAAGTCGGATCCCTGTTCATTGAACATCGGACTCATGTCGGACTTCAGGTTGCAGGGCAAAGTCGGATCCAAAGTGGTACGACTGTCGTGTCCTACCAGTATGAACCCGGCCTAAATTCATTGAAAAAAATGTATATATACAGTGAGGGAAAAAAGTATTTGATCCCCCGCTGATTTTGTATGTTTACTCACTGACAAAGAAATGATCAGTCTATAATTTTAGTGGTAGGTTTATTTTAACAGTGAGAGACAGAATAACAAAAATATCAAGGAAAATGCATTTCGAAAAAAGTTATAAATTGTTTTGCATTTTAATGAGTGAAATAAGTATTTGACCCCTTCACAAAACATGACTTAGTACTTGGTGGCAAAACCCTTGTTGGCAATCACAGAGGTAAGATGTTTCTTGTAGTTGGCCACCAGGTTTGCACACATCTCAAGGAGGGATTATTTCCCACTCCTCTTTGCAGATTCTCTCCAAGTCATTAAAGTGATTGTAAAGTTTTTTTTTTTTTAATGAATAATCATGTCATAATTGGTTTTGCACAGAGCAGCCTGGATCCTCCTCTTCTCGGGTCCCTTTTTGCTGATCCTGGCCCCTCCCTCCTGTCGAGTGCACCCACAGCAAGCAGCTTACTTTGGGGGCACCCAAGCCAAGTCACAGCTCCCTGTGTCCATTCAGACACAGAGCCCCGACCCGGTCCCACCCCTCTCGCTTCTGATTGGCTAACTGACTTTGGTTGACAGCCGCAGAAGCCAATGGTGCCGCTGCTGTTTCTCAGTCAATCAGGAGTAGAGTCCCTGATGGCTAAGACACTCGTGGACATCATTGGACAGAGATGGGGCTTGGATAAGTAATTAGGGGGTACAAAGAAAAAACAAAAAAACAAATGTTCCTGCACTTGAGAGGTTGCTGTGGGTAGACTCGAGAAGAGGAAGGAAAGATCTTCATACACCATACCACTGCATCGGCTGTGCTTCCACTCTGAACAGGTCAGGGAAAACCCAGGAGAAAATCTATAAAAACAAGGACAGAGGGCGCACCTACCTTGGGCATTACCTTTGCAACAAAAGATAATATTTTTTTGAATAATATAATGTACTCACAAACGAGTGGTGCAATCAAGCGACAAATTATAAAAGTCCATTAGTAACTTCATCCAACATGATCTGCTGGCTGGTGAACTTGAGTGGGATGAGAATAGTCCAAGGTTAGCTGACGCGTTTCAAGGGTGACCCCCTCTTCCTCAGAGCTCTGAGGAATGTCTTGGTATGCTGACGCCTTAAGAGTTCCCTTCACTGGAACTAAGGGGCCAAGCCCAACCCCTGAAAAACAACCCCATACCATAATCCCCCTCCACCAAATGATTTGGACCAGTGTGCAAAGCAAGGTCCATAAAGACATGGATGAGCGAGTTTGGGGTGGATGAACTTGACTAGCATGCACAGAGTCCTGACCTCAACCCGATAGAACACCTTTGGGAGGAATTAGAGCGGAGACTGCGAGCCAAGCCTTCTCATCCAACATCAGTGCTTGACCTCACAAATGTGCTTCTGGAAGAATGGTCAAACGTTCCCATAGGCACACTCCTAAACCTTGTGGACAGCCTTCCCAGAAGAGTTGAAGCTGTTATAGCTGCAAAAGGTGGGCCAAATCAATATTGTATCCTATGGACTAAAACTGGGATGCCTTTAAAGTTCAGGTGTGTGGAAAGGCAGGCGTCCCAATACTTTTGGTAATATAGTGTGTGTGTGTGTGTGTGTGTGTGTGTGTGTGTGTGTGTGTGTGTGTGTGTGTGTGTGTGTGTGTGTGTGTGTGTGTGTGCACAGTATCTTATTTATTATAACTTTTCATGTGACAACACTGAAGAAATGACACTTTGTTAAAATGTATAGTAGTGAGTGTACAGCTTGTATTACAGTGTAAATTTGCTGTCCCCTCAAAAAAACTCAACACACAGCCATTAATGTCTAAACTGGTGTCAAGGGACTCATTAATGTTACAAGGTCACAGGTGTGAATGGGGAGCAGGTGTGTTAAATTTGGTGGTATCGCTCTCACTCTCTCATACTGGTCACTGGAAGTTCAACATGGCACCTCATGGCAAAGAACTCTCTGAGGATCTGAAAAATAGAATTATTGCTGTACATAAAGGTGGCCTAGGCTATAAGAAGATTGCCAAGACCCTGAAACTGAGCTGCAGCACAGTGGCCAAGACCATATAGCATTTTAACACGACAGTTTCCACTCAGAACAGGCCTCGCCATGGTCGATCAAAGAAGTTGAGTGCATGTGCTCAGCGTCATATCCAGAGGTTGTCTTTGGGAAATAGACATATGAGTGCTGCCAGCATTGCTGCAGAGGTTGAAGGGGGGGGGGGGTTGTCAGTGCTCAGACCATACGCCATACGCTGCTTCAAATTGGTCTGCATGGCTGTTGTTCAAGATGGAAGCCTCTTCTAAAGATGATGCACAAGAAAGCCCGCAAACAGTTTGCTGAAGACAACCAGACCAATGCCTCGTACACACGATCGGACATTCCGACAACAAAATCCATGTTTTTTTCCGACGGATGTTGGCTCAATCTTGTCTTGCATACACACGGTCACACAAAGTTGGTTGGAAATTCCAAACGTCAAGAACGCAGTGACGTACAACACGTACGACGAGCAAAATTAAGTTTGATAGCCAGTGCTGCTCTTCTGCTTGATTCCGAGCATGTGTGGCACTTTGTGTGTCAGAATTGTGTACACACAATTGGAGTTTACGCAAAATGATTTTGTCGTCGGAAAATTTGAGAACCAGATCTCAAATTTTGTGTGACGGCAATTCCGATGGAAACTGTCCTATGGAGCCTACACACGGTCGGAATTTCCGACAAAAGGCTCCCATCGAACATTTTCCGTCAGAAAATCTGGCTGTGTGTATGGGGCATAAGGACATGGATTACTGGAACCCTGTCCTATGGTCTGAGACCAAGATAAACTTATTTGGTTCCGATGGTGTCAAGCGTGTGTGGTGGCAACCAGGTGAGGAGTACAAAGACAAGTGTGTCTTGCCTACAGTCAAGCATGGTGGTGGGAGTGTCATGGTCTGGGGCTGCATGAGTGCTGCCGGCACTGGGGAGCTACAGTTCATTGAGGGAAACATGAATGCCAACATGTACTGTGACAGACCGAAGCAGAGCATGATCCCCTACCTTCAGAGACTAGGCCGCAGGGCAGTATTCCAACATGATAACGACCCCAAACACACCTGCAAGACGACCACTGCCTTGCTAAAGAAGCTGAGGGTAAAGGTGATGGAATGGCCAAGCATGTCTCCAGACCTAAACCCTATTGAGCGTCTGTGAGGCATCCTCAAATGGAAGGTGGAGGAGCGCAAGATCTCTAACATCCACCAGTTCCATGATCTCATCATGGAGGAGTGGAAGAGGACTTCAGTGGCAACCTGTAAAGCTCTGGTGAACTCCATGCCCAAGAGGGTTAAGGCAGTGCTGGAAAATAATGGTGGCCACACAAAATATTGACACTTTGGGCCCAATTTGGACATTTTCACTTAGGGGTGTACTCACTTTTGTTGCCAGCAGTTTAGACATTAATGGCTGTGTGTTGAGTTATTTTGAGGTCACAGCAAATTTACACTTTTATAAAAGCTGTACACTCACTCCTTGTGTATTTTATATATATATATATATTAACTCTATTGCTTTACATTCTGTCAATCAACAGCTTGATGTGTGCAGGAAAAGAATACAAAGTGATTACCTCATCAGTATACAATTACTTCACTGTCCAATCACACACTGGTGGTCAAGCTGTATAGTAAAATGTGAGGTCATAGATCTGGCTGTGCTGTTTGCCAGTGGTGGAGGGAATCATAGAACTGGCGAAATACAATTTTAAATCTTCTGGCAGGTAAAACAAATCCCATATATAGTATGTATTTCAGCTTCATACCGTGGATTTCAAAAGTCTACACACCCCTGTTAAAATGTCAGGTTTCTGTAATGTAAAAAAATGAGACAAAGATAAATCATTTCAGAACTTTTTCCACCTTTAGGCTCTGTTGCTCTGTTTCCACTAGTGTGACTTGCCATGGGACTTTGGACACATAAAGTCGCATGACAAGTAGGGATGAGCCGAACACCCCCCCCCCGGTTCGGTTCGCAGCAGAGCGTGCGAACAGGCAAAAAATTTTGTACGAACATGCGAACACCGTTAAAGTCTATGGGACACGAACGTGAAAAAACAAAAGTGCTCATTTTAAAAGCTTATATGCAAGTTATTGCCATAAAAAGTGTTTGGGGACCCGGGTCCTGCAAAAAAAAGTTTCAAAAACTGACGTTTTTTCGGGAGCAGTGATTTTAATAATGTTTAAAGTGAAACAATAAAAATGAAATATTCCTTTAAATTTCGTGCCTAGGGGGTGTCCATAGTATGCCTGTAAAGTGGTGCATTTTTCCCGTGTTTAGAACAGTACCACAGCAAAATAACATTTCTAAAGAAAAAAAAGTAATTTAAAACTGCTCGCGGCTGTAATGTATCGTCAGGTCCAGGCAATATAGATGAAAATCATTGAAAAAAATGGCATGGGTCCCCCCCCCCCAGTCCATTACTAGGCCCTTTGGGTCTGGTATGGATATTAAGGGGAATCCCGCACCCAAATAAAAAAAAATTGCGTGGGGGTCCCCCCAAAATCCATACAAGGCCCTTCAGGTTTGGTATGGATATTAAGGGGAACCCTGCGCCAAAAAAAACGGTGTAGGGGTCCCCCCCAAAATCCATACCAGACCCTTATCCGAGCACGCAACCTGACAGGCCGCAGGAAAAGAGGGGGGGACCAGAGAGTGCCCCCCCTCCTGAACCGTACCAGGTCACATGCCCTCAACATGGGGAGTATGCTTTGGAGTCGCCCCCAGAGCACCTTGTCCCCATGTTGATGGGGACAAGGGCCTCATCCCCACAACCCTTGCCTGGTGGTTGTGGGGGTCTGCGGGTGGGGGGCTTATCGGAATCTGGAAGCCCTCTTTAACAAGGTGACCCCCAGATCCCGGCCTCCCCTATGTGAATGGGTATCGGATATATTGTACCCCTGCACATTCACCAAAAAAAATGTCAAAATGTTAAAAATGACAGTAGACAATTTGGGACAGAAAAAGTAAAAGAAAAGTGTCCCACGATATCTATCCATCTTCGATCGCAGCGTCCGGCGACCCGATAAAAAAAAAAACTGAAAAAATCCATCTCCATTAATGCTTCCGCTGACTGAAGCCTCTTCGAGATGACAGCTGTTATATAGCTGAGGGCGGGGTCACCTGCTTACGGCCCCGCCCTCAGCTGTATAACAGCTGTCATCGCGAAGAGGCGTCAGTCAGCGGGAGCCTCCCATGGAAGTGGAGTTTTTTCCTTTTTTTAAATTTTTTTTATCGGGTCGCTGGACACTGTGATCAAAGATGAATGGACATCATGGGACAGTTTTCTTTTTTTTAATAAAGGACTTGTCCCAAATTGTCTACTGTTATTTTTAACATTTTGACACTTTTTTTGCTGAATGTGTAGGGGTACAATGTACCCGATACCCATTTACATGGGGGGTGGAATCTGGGGGTCCCCTTGTTAAAGAGGGCTTCCAGATTCCGATAAGCCCCCCACCTGCAGAACCCCACAACCACCGGGCAAGGGTTGTGGGGATCAGGCCCGAAGCGACCCCAAAGCACCCTCCCCATGTTGAGGGCCTGGTAATGGACTGGGGAGGGGGAACCCATGCCGTTTTTTTTCAATGATTTTCATCCATATTGCTGGGACCGAGGATACATTACAAGCAGTTTTAAATGACTTTTTTTCCTTTAGAAATGAAATTTTGCTGCTCTCATTCATAAAACTATGTACGGCTGCCATGTAAGCAGCCTTACATAGGGTGGGGCATGGACCCCCTGAGCCATGATTGGCCAAAGGATCCCTTGAAATTATGGCCAAAAAGCCTTGGTTTCATCAGACCATAACACATTTTCCCACATGCTTTTGGGAGACTTCAGATGTGTTTTTGCAAACTTTAGCCAGGCTAGGATGTTTTTCTTCATAAGAAAAAGATTTCCGTCTTGTCACTCTACCCCACAGCGCAGACATATGAAGAATACAGGAGATTTTTGTCATATGTACCACACAGCCAGTACTTGTCAGATATTCCTGCAGCTTCTTTAATGTTGCTGTAGGCCTCTTGGCAGCCTCCCTGACCAGTTTTCTTCTTGTCTTTTCATCAATTTTGGAAGGACGTCCAGTTCTTTGTATTGTCACTGTTGTGCCATATTTTCTCCACTTGACTGTCTTCACTGTGTTTCATGGTATATCTAATGCCTTGGAAATTCTTTTGTACCCTTCTCCTGACTGATACCTTTTAACAATGAGATCCCTCTGATGCTTTGGAAGCTCTCTGCGGACCATGGCTTTTGTTGTAGGATGCGACTAAGAAAATGTCAGGAAAGACCTACTAGAACAGCTGATCGTTATTTGGGGTTAATCAGAGGCACTTTAAAAGATGACAGGTGTGTACTGACTCCTATTTAACGAGTTTAAATGTGATTGCTTAATTCTGAACACAGCTACATCCCCAGTTATAAGAGGGTGTGCACACTTATGCAACCACATTATTTTATTTTTTTATTTTTACTTCCACCCTGAAAGATTTCAGTTTGTTTTTCAACTGAGTTGTACAGTTTATAGGTCACAATAAAGGTGGAAAATGTTCTGAAATTATTTATTTTGTCTCATTTTTTTACATCACAGAAAACCGACATTTTAACAGGGTATAGACTTTTTATATCCAGTGTATAGACTTTTTATATCCACTGTATTTAACATTTGGCATTGTATTTTCTTTAATCATTTCATTACATTCATAAAATATTTACAAAAAAATGCAGGGTGCTTTAGGCTGGCCATACATTATAGAATTTTTGTTGTATAATTTTCCTTTAGATTTACCAAAACCATAAAATATGAGGTCAAACCTAAACACTTTCAAGTTGTATGCAATCAGGCAGGCCCTTACACTACATAATTTAAGGTAAATCTAAAGAAAATTGAATAAGAAAATGTTACAACACAGCCTTTATCATTTACCTTCAATCTTTAAATGCCTTTTTCTTTGGATAATACTGAATTTGGTAATAAATAAGCCCAGCACAGACTGCTTACGTTTAACTGCCTATGTCTAACTAAAACCCATAGAATTAGGAGAGGGGTGTGCCCTTCCTCTGATTTATTCAGATGGGTGTGTGCTGTGAATTGGCCTGTAAAGCAGGAGATCTAAATTCATAGTGCAAAATTCTGGTATGCAAATAAGCATACAGTGGGTAAAATAATGATTCGATCCCCTGCAGATTTTGTAAGTTTGCCCACTTACAAAGAAACAAAGGGTCTATAAATTTTTATCATAGGTGTATTTTAAATGATAGAGACAGAATATCAAACAAAAATCCAGAAAAAAACACATGATACAAATGTTATAAATTGAGTTGCAGTTCAGTGAGCAAAATAAGTAGTTGATCCCCAAGCAAAACATGACTTAGTGCTTGGTGGAGAAACCCTTGTTGGCAAGCGCAGAGGTAAGACGTTTCTTGCAGTTGGTTACCAGGTTGGCACACATCTCAGGAGGGATTTCAGTCCACTCTTCTATAAAGATCTGCTCTAGCTCCTTAAGGTTTCTTGGCTGACACTTGGAAACTCAAAGTTTCAGCTCCATCCATAAATTTTCTATAGGATTCAGGTCTGGAGACTGACTAGGCCACTACTTGACCTTAATGTGCTTCTTCTTGAGCCACTCCTTTGTTGCCTTGGCGGTATGTTTTGGGTCATTGTAATGCTGGAAGACCCATCCACAACCTATCTTCAGTGTTTTGGCTGAGGGAAGAAGGTTCTTATCCAAGATTTTCCAAACATGGCCCCGTCCATTGGCCCCTCAATGTGGCAAAGTTGGCCTGTACCTTTAGCAGAGAAAAAGCCCCAAAGTATAATGTTTCCACCTCCATGCTTGACTGTAGGGATGGTGTTCTTAGGGTCATAGTCAGTATTTGTCTTCCTGCAAACATGGCGAGTCAAGTTAATGCCAAATAGCTCAATTTTGGTCTCATCTGATCACAGCACTTTCTCCCAATCCTTCTCTGAATCATTTAGATGTTCATTGGCAAACTTCATATGGGCCTGTACATGTGCCTTCTTGAGGAGGGGGTCCTTGCGGGTGCTGCAGGATTTCAATCCATGGTGGCGTATTATGTTACCAATGGTTTGTTGCTCCCAACTGTCTTGAGATCATTCACAAGCTCCTCCCATGTGGTTCTGGGCTGATCCCTCACTTTTCTCATGATCATCCTTACCCTATGAGGAGAAATCTTGCATGGAGCTCCAGAGCGAGGGCAATTGATGGTTATTTTGTATTTCTTCCATTTGCGAATAATTGCTCCAATGGTTGTCTCCTTCTCACCAAGCTTCTTGCTGATGGTCTTGTAGCCCATTCCAACCTTGTGCAGGTCTACAATCCTGTCCCTGACGTCCTTTGGCTGTTCGATCTTGCCCATGATGGTGAGGTTTGAATGGAAGAAAGAAATTCTGTGGACAGTTGTCTTTTATACACATAACGAGTTATTGTTAGGAGCACCCTCTTAAATTGACAGGACTAATCTGTAGCCAGTCTGTGGAAGCCAGAATTATTGTTGGTTGGTAGGAGATCAAATACTTATTTTACTCACTGAACTGCAACTCAATTTCTAACATTTGTATCATGTGTTTTATTCTGAATTTTTGGTTGATATTCTGTCTCTATCATTTAAATTACACCTATGATAAAAAATCCAGACCCTTAATTTCTTTGTAAGTAGGCAAACTTACAAAATCTGCAGGGGATCAAAAAATTATTTTTCCCACTGTATGTCATATTTTTTGTTTACCTGACTAAAACAATTTTTTTGTCTGTGCCATAATAAATGAACAATAACTTAAAAAGTCTGCATAATTAAATTCCTGACCTTTTATAATTTACAGCATCCGTATTATTTCAGAAAAGTTCCACTTTTTACCATTAAAAATCCATTTTTGATTTCCAGTCAGTGACTTTGCCTAGGCTGAAATTATGTCATCAGTCCGCTGCAGGCAGTAGGAAGCATTCACTCAGTCTCCTCTCCCTCAGTGATCAGACTGTATGTTGTATTGTAACTTTGTAGCAGGTCACAAGGTGAGAGGCCAGAGCAGGGGCTGATCTGTGTCAGACATTTGAATCATGATCTCAGCCTGGGAAGCAGATGGTGACTCTGGCTGCAGCCTGAAAAAAAGATGGCGCTCTCCCTCTGGAGAGGAAAGCAGATGAAGGCATTATCAGAGGGAGTACTGTGATCTCTGGGAGAGATTATAAATACCTGGAAGGGTTACACTAATACATTACTTAGCATGCATGCACTTAAGATTTATTTATTTCAGGTATTTAAGATGAAAGAATATATCTGATGATAGGTCTACTTTAACCACTTCAGCCCCGGACCATTTTGCTGGACAAAGACCAGAGCACTTTTTGCGATTCGGCACTGGGTCACTTTAACTGACAATTGCGTGGTCGTGCGACGTTACACCCATACAAAATTGACGTCCTTTTTTCCCCACGAATAGAGCTTTCTTTTGGTGGTATTTGGTCACCTCTGCGTTTTTTATTTTTTGCGCTATAAACAAAAAAAGAGCGTCAATTTTGAAAAAAAACGCATTATTTTTTCTTTTTGCTATAATAAATATCCCCCAAAAATATATTAAAATTTTTTTTTTTCCTGAGTTTAGGCCGATACGTATTCTTTTACATATTTTTGGTAAAAAAAATCGCAATAAGCGTTTATTGATTGGTTTGCGCAAAAGTTTTAGCGTCTAGAAAATAGGGGATAGTTCTATGGCATTTTTATTAATATTTTTTTTTCTACTAGTAATGGCGGCGATCAGCGATTTTTATCGGGACTGTGACATTATGGCGGACAGATCGGACACTTTTGGGCGCTATTTTGGGACCATTCACATTTATACAGAAAACAGTGTGATTAAAGATGCACTGATTACTGTGTAAATGTGACTGGCAGTGAAGGGGTTAACCAGGCACTTGGGGGGGGCTACGTGTGACCCCATCTCTGCTCCCGATTACAGGGAGCGGTGATCAGTGTCAGTGTCACTAGGCAGAAGGGGGAAATGCTTGTTTACATCAGCATTTCTCCCCATTCTTCCTCTCCGTGAGACGATCGCGGGTATCCCCAGGGACATTGAGTCCGCGGGACCCGTGATCACGCTCACGGAGCTCGGGGCAGGGGCGCGCACACGACCATGCGGCGGCAAATTTAAAAGGATGTACCTGTACGCCCATTTGCCTGTCCGTGCCATTCTGCCGATGTACATGTACATGCGGCGTTCGGCAAGTGGTTAAGAAAGAAAAGATAGAAAAACATTATACATTTTATTTAAGTGCATTGATCAATAGAAGATTACTTTACCATAGAACTAAATAATGAACATTATCATATAAAAGTACATATATGCAATGCAAATTAATTATGTTATTAAGTAAATAACTAGAAATGTAAATGGTACGTGAATCTGAAAACCAAATGGCTGTCCATTAAAGTCAAGTGCTTCGCAGAAGCAGAACTAATACATTAAGACCTTTCCTTCATTCCAGAGTCATGCTGAAGACACGAAGCTTATTGAGTTCCACTTAAATGTATGAGTTGTTAAGTTCCATATACAGGTCGTGGTGTGTGTGTGTGTTGGTCTATTGCAGTCCACGCAACCTTTTACTAATTAATGAAATCCACCAGACCTGGGGGGAAAGCTACGTTAACCACTACAATACCGGGCACCTCTAACCCCTTCCTGCCCAGGCCAATTTTCAGCTTTTAGTGCTGTCGCACTTTGAATGACAACATTTTTATCATTTTTTTGAGACAGATAGAGCTTTCTTTTGGTGGTTTTTAATCACCACAGAGTTTTTTTATTTTTTGCTAAACAAATGAAAAAATACCTGAACATTTTGAACAAAAAAGATACATTTTCTTTGTTTGTAAATAAGTAACTTTTATCCTTCACTGATGTGCACTGATGAGGCTGCACTGATGGGCAGTGATGAAGCACTAATATGCAGCACTGATATGCAGCACTGATGGGCACTGATAGGCGGCACTGATATGCAGCACTGATGGGCACTGATAGGAGGCAATGATGGGCACTGATAGGCGGCACTGATATGCAGCACTGATGTGCACTAATAGGCGGTACTGATGGGCACCGATGGGCAGTCTTTATGAGCACTGATAGGCAGCAATGATGAGCACTGATGGTCATTGATAGAAAGCACTCATATAAGGCTTTGATGAGGAGGCACTGACAGGCATCACTGATGGGCACTGAAAGACAGCACTGATAGGCATTGCTGAGCATCACTGGTGGGCACTGGTGGGCATCACTGGTGGGCACTGGTGGGCACCGCTGATGGGGCTGCACTGATATTGCACTGATTATCAGTGCAAATCTTCCCTGTCAGGAAAGCCGCTTATCGGCATTCCTCTCTTCACGCTGTCAGCGCGAGTAGAGGAATGCCGATAACTGCCACTTCCTAGTTACACTGTGATCAGCTGTGATTGGACACAGCTGATCACATGGTAAAGAACCTACGTCATAGGCTCTTTACCGTGATTGGAGATGTGGTGTGTCCGAGCGACACATCGCACCACTGATCACCTGCGTGTGTGCCTCCGGGGGGAATGTTGTGAAGGACGTCATATGATGTTCATCACAACAATTAAATCACCGCCCAGCCACCATTTTCCTATAGGCCTTACAATCTAATAGGGTGGGGCAGGTGGTACAAAAGGTTGTAACTGTGGGGAATGAGCTGGTGGAAGTGGTAAAAGATTAGTTGGAGACGTGATAGGCTTTCCTGAAGAGATGAGTTTTCAGGGATCGCCTGAAGGTAGCAAGAGTAGGGGATAGCCAGACAGGTGGAGGTAGTGAATTCCAGAGGATGGGAGAGGCTCTGGAGAAATCCTGGAGACGAGCATGAGAGGAGACGAGAGAGCCTGAGAGTAGGAGGTCTTGAGAAGAGCGGAGAGGACGATTTGGGTGATAGCTCGGGGCAGAGCTGTGAATGGCTTTGTATGTTGTGGTTAGTATTTTAAATTTAATTTGCTGGGTGATTGGGAGCCAGTGTAGGGATTGGAGGAGAGGGTTGGCAGACACTGAGCGGTTGGTAAGGTGTATAGTTTGTGGACACTATAACTTTTACACAGACTACATAATATACACTGATTTGGGTTATTTTCACAAAAGAAATGTAGCAGAACACATTTTGGGCTAAATTTATAAAGAACAATTATTTATTTGCAACATTTTATAACAGAAACTAAAAAAAAAATGCTTTTTTAGTCTTTTTTGTTTATTTAACAAAAAAACTAAAAAAACAGTGGTAATTAAATACCACCAAAAGAAAGCTCTATTTGTGTAAAAAAAAAAAATGATAAAAACGAATGCCGCATACACACAATCAGAATTTTCGTCGGAAAAAACTTGGATGGTTTTTCTGATGGAATTCCGCTCAAGCTTGGCTTGCATACACACAGTCACACAAAAGTTCTCTGAACTTTCGACCGTCAAGAACGCGGTGATGTACAACACTACGACGGCATTAGAAAAGGGATATTCCATACGAATCGATGATTCTGAGCATGCATGTTTTTTTTGCACGTCGGAATTGCATACAGACGAATGGAATTTTCGATAGGAACTTTTTCCGACGGAAAAATAGAGAACCTGCTCTCAATCTTTTGCTGGCGGAAATTCCGCCAGCAAAAGTCCGAAGCATACACACGGTCAGAATTTCCAACCAAAGCTTACATCAGACTGGCGGAATTTCCGATCGTGTGTACGGGGCATTAGTTTGGGTACGGTGCAACTGTCAGTGCAACATCGCGGAAAGCTGAAAATTGGCCTGGGCAAAGAGGGGGTAAAAGTGTCCAGTATTGAAGTGGTTAAGCCATAAAAGTCCCTTCTTACGCTCTCTGCTTCCTCCAAATCTCCAAATTCCTTTTTTTTTTCCGGGGCTGCTGTGATTTGACTTCCTGTTAGAGGATGGCTGTGTTCGGTCTCCATGGTCCCACTGTATGTAGGAACGTAGTCACACTCTCTTGCTTGCTTTTAACATACGGTTAGACAGGTAAATTTGGTTGGTCAGCAGACTGGTTGGTGAGTTGAGCTATGGAATTGTCTTTTTCTTGTGTATATATATGCCCTCCATGTGCTCCTTACTGTGAAGGCCAGTTATGGGTGTGGGCGGTGACCAGTGTCTTGTTACCGTTTGTATATTTGGGTCGGGGACACACTGGACGCCTTTGCTGCTATTGCTGGGTGTCCAGTGTGTGTCCTGTCCCTTTAAGGGGGCTAGGGCGGCCTCCTGGCTCACCTGTCTCACACCTATCCATTCAATGCATGTGCTTCCACTGTGGAGACACTTATAAATTTAGTGTTAGGACTGCAAGTAATACAGGGTGCCTTGACGAGGCCTTGCAGCTTTCACATGCGTTTGCAAATGTGTGCTAACTAAACCCCTGCTTTTAACATACGGTTAGACAGGTAAATTTGGTTGGTCAGCAGACTGGTTGGTGAGTTGAGCTATGGAATTGTCTTTTTCTTGTATATATATGCCCTCCATGTGCTCCTTACTGTGAAGGCCAGTTATGGGTGTGGGCGGTGACCAGTGTCTTGTTACCTCTAACCCCTTCCTGCCCAGGCCAATTTTCAGCTTTTAGTGCTGTCGCACTTTGAATGACAATTGCGCGGTTATGCAACGTTGTGCCCAAACAACATTTTTATCATTTTTTTGAGACAGATAGAGCTTTCTTTTGGTGGTTTTTAATCACCACAGAGTTTTTTTATTTTTTGCTAAACAAATGAAAAAATACCTGAACATTTTGAACAAAAAAGATACATTTTCTTTGTTTGTAAATAAGTAACTTTTATCCTTCACTGATGTGCACTGATGAGGCTGCACTGATGGGCAGTGATGAAGCACTAATATGCAGCACTGATATGCAGCACTGATGGGCACTGATAGGCGGCACTGATATGCAGCACTGATGGGCACTGATAGGAGGCAATGATGGGCACTGATAGGCGGCACTGATATGCAGCACTGATGGGCACTAATAGGCGGTACTGATGGGCACCGATGGGCAGTCTTTATGAGCACTGATAGGCAGCAATGATGAGCACTGATGGTCATTGATAGAAAGCACTCATATAAGGCTTTGATGAGGAGGCACTGACAGGCATCACTGATGGGCACTGAAAGACAGCACTGATAGGCATTGCTGAGCATCACTGGTGGGCACTGGTGGGCATCACTGGTGGGCACTGGTGGGCACCGCTGATGGGGCTGCACTGATATTGCACTGATTATCAGTGCAAATCTTCCCTGTCAGGAAAGCCGCTTATCGGCATTCCTCTCTTCACGCTGTCAGCGCGAGTAGAGGAATGCCGATAACTGCCACTTCCTAGTTACACTGTGATCAGCTGTGATTGGACACAGCTGATCACATGGTAAAGAACCTACGTCATAGGCTCTTTACCGTGATTGGAGATGTGGTGTGTCCGAGCGACACATCGCACCACTGATCACCTGCGTGTGTGCCTCCGGGGGGAATGTTGTGAAGGACGTCATATGATGTTCATCACAACAATTAAATCACCGCCCAGCCACCATTTTCCTATAGGCCGGGCAGGATGTGGTTAAAGTGATTTTAAACTCTGAAAATAAAATTATTTTCTCGTAAATATTCTTAACCACTTAATGGCCAGACTTTAGACAAATGAAGCGTCGATCGCTTCACGCTGCACGCGATCTGCCAGCTCACTGCCGGTACTATGTGATCGCCGCGATGAATCACAGCAGGTCACATGACAGTTATCTTCCTTTTATGCCATCCGTTGTGTACAATTGTGTTGCTATCTGTGATTGGTCAATTTGATCACATTATACAGACAGGGCCAGTCACAGCCCATCTGTAGCATGTGATTACCTTTGACCAATCATAGCTAATCACAACAAAACAGACTGAATGAATCAGTTAATTCAGTAAAATGCTTCCTTATAGCAATGCACTGCTATAAGCAAAGCAAAAAAAAACCTGATCACTTCCTCAGAGCAGTACAATGTTACTATGGTAACAATATATTGCTCTGGTCACAGTGTGTTAAATAAAAATTGTAAAAAAAAGATTATTAAAAATAAATAAAAATTATAATTTTTTTTTTTTTTTTTCCCGTTCTGTCACCAGTGTCCCAGATCACCGCCAAACCAGTTATATAATGACTCTGTACTGCACTGGTGACAGTATGTATAAAAATTTAAAAAAATACAAAATGTTTTTTTTTTTAATTCCTTCATATTCCAAAAAATTATGACAAAAAGAATTACAACTTCAAAAAACCAACCATGCCTCCTACTAAACACCTTGGACTGTCTACTTTCTAAGAATGGGTCATTTGGGGGGTATTTCTACTGTCCTGGCATTTTGGGGCCTCAACAAATGAGATAGGCCGTCAGTACATCAGAATTGATCAATTTTCAGATATATACCATTATTATTATTATTATTATTATTATTATAATTATACAGGATTTATATAGCGCCCACAGTTTACGCAGTGCTTTACAATATAAAAGACAATACAGTTATAATATAATAAAATACAAGAGGATTAAGAGGACCCTGCTCTGAAGAGCTTACAATCTAATAGGGTGGGGCAGGTGGTACAAAAGGTTGTAACTGTGGGGAATGAGCTGGTGGAAGTGGTAAAAGATTAGTTGGAGACGTGATAGGCTTTCCTGAAGAGATGAGTTTTCAGGGATCGCCTGAAGGTAGCAAGAGTAGGGGATAGCCAGACAGGTGGAGGTAGTGAATTCCAGAGGATGGGAGAGGCTCTGGAGAAATCCTGGAGACGAGCATGAGAGGAGACGAGAGAGCCTGAGAGTAGGAGGTCTTGAGAAGAGCGGAGAGGACGATTTGGGTGATAGCTCGGGGCAGAGCTGTGAATGGCTTTGTATGTTGTGGTTAGTATTTTGAATTTAATTTGCTGGGTGATCGGGAGCCAGTGTAGGGATTGGAGGAGAGGGTTGGCAGACACTGAGCGGTTGGTAAGGTGTATAGTTTGTGGACACTATAACTTTTACACAGACTACATAATATACACTGATTTGTGTTATTTTCACAAAAGAAATGTAGCAGAACACATTTTGGGCTAAATTTATAAAGAACAATTATTTATTTGCAACATTTTATAACAGAAACTAAAAAAAAAATGCTTTTTTAGTCTTTTTTGTTTATTTAACAAAAAAACTAAAAAAACAGTGGTAATTAAATACCACCAAAAGAAAGCTCTATTTGTGTAAAAAAAAAAAATGATAAAAACGAATGCCGCATACACACAATCAGAATTTTCGTCGGAAAAAACTTGGATGGTTTTTCTGATGGAATTCCGCTCAAGCTTGGCTTGCATACACACAGTCACACAAAAGTTCTCTGAACTTTCGACCGTCAAGAACGCGGTGATGTACAACACTACGACGGCATTAGAAAAGGGATATTCCATACGAATCGATGATTCTGAGCATGCATGTTTTTTTTGCACGTCGGAATTGCATACAGACGAATGGAATTTTCGATAGGAACTTTTTCCGACGGAAAAATAGAGAACCTGCTCTCAATCTTTTGCTGGCGGAAATTCCGCCAGCAAAAGTCCGAAGCATACACACGGTCAGAATTTCCAACCAAAGCTTACATCAGACTGGCGGAATTTCCGATCGTGTGTACGGGGCATTAGTTTGGGTACGGTGCAACTGTCAGTGCAACATCGCGGAAAGCTGAAAATTGGCCTGGGCAAAGAGGGGGTAAAAGTGTCCAGTATTGAAGTGGTTAAGCCATAAAAGTCCCTTCTTACGCTCTCTGCTTCCTCCAAATCTCCAAATTCCTTTTTTTTTTCCGGGGCTGCTGTGATTTGACTTCCTGTTAGAGGATGGCTGTGTTCGGTCTCCATGGTCCCACTGTATGTAGGAACGTAGTCACCCTCTCTTGCTTGCTTCCGAGGTGGATGTAAGTGGAGTGGAGCGTGGTGCGGCGGAATAAACCACTCAGTCCCGGTGCAATAAAAAAACTTGTATTGAAATAATGCAGAAATAGTTCACAAATAACCCAGTGGGAAAACAGTCCAGCCTGGAACACTCACAGTTCCAACAGCATGTAGAGAGCAGAATGCAGCCAAACTGACAGCATCTGTAGAGAGCGGAAGAATGCGGTGTGGCCGTCTTGTGCCAAGTGTCCAGAGAAGTTGCGAGCCCTATGCTTTCCCTCCTAAACAAGAACCTTTCCCTGCTGCTAGTATTGTCCCTACCAAGTGGGGTACCTGTCCATATGCTACCAACCTGCAAATGCTTGCCAAATCTCAGGTATTTTGTCTTCCTCTGAATGAACTGTTTATATATTTGGATATACAATACATCCGGAAAGTACTTCACTTTTTCCACATTTTGTTATGTTACAGCCTTAATCCAAAATTGATTACATTCATTATTTTTTTCAAAATTTTACAAACAATACCCCATAATGACAACGTGAATGAAGTTTGTTTGAAATCTTTGCAAATTTATGAAAAAAAAAAAATCACATAAGTATTCACAGCCTTTGCAATGACACTCAAAATTGAGTTTCCACTGATCATCCTTGAGATGTTTCTACAACTTGATTGGAGTCCACCTGTGGTAAATTCAGTTGATTGGACATGATTTGGAAAGACACACACCTGTCTATATAAGGTCCCACAGTTAACAGCGCATGTCAGGAGCACAAACCAAGCCATGAAGTCCAAGGAATTGTCTGTAGGTCCCCAAGACAGGATTGTATTGAGGCACAGATCTGGGGAAGGGTACAGAAAAAATTCTGCAGCATTGAAGGTCCCAATGAGCACAGTGGCCTCCATCATCTGTAAATGGAGGGAGTTTGGAACCACCAGGACTCTTCCTAGAGCGGGCCACCCGGGCCAAGCTGTGCGATCGGGGAGAAGGGCCTTGGTCAGGGAGGTGATCAAGAACCCGATGGCCACTCTGACAGAGATCTCTGTAGAGAGAGGAGAACCTTCCAGAAGAACAACCATCTTTGCACTCCACCAATCAGGCCTGAATGGTAGAGTGGCCAGACGGAAGCCACTCCTCAGTAAAAGGCACATGACAGCTCGTCTGGAGTTTGCCAAAAGGCACCTAAAGGACTCTCAGACCATGAGAAACAAAATTCTCTGGTCTGATGAAACAAAGATTTAACTCTTTGGCCTGAATAGCAAGCATAATGCCTGGAGGGAACCAGGCACCGCTCATGACCTGGCCAATACCGTCCCTGCAGTGAAGCATGGTGGTGGCAGCATCATGCTGTGGGGATATTTTTCAGTGGCAGGAATTAGGAGACTTGATCGAAGGAAAGATGAATGCAGCAATGTACAGACATCCTTGATGAAATCCTGCTCCAGAGCACTCTGGACCTCAGACCGGGGCAAAGGTTCATATTCCAACAGGACAGTGACCCTAAGCACACAGCCAAGATAATAAAGGAGTGGCTACGGGACAACTCTGTGAATGTCCTTGAGTGGCCCAGCCAGAGCCCAGACTAGAACCCGATTGAACATCTCTGGAGAGATCTGAAAATGGCTGTGCACCGATGCTCCCCATCAAATTTGATGGCGCTTGAGAGGTCCTACAAAAAAGAAATTACCCGAAAATAGGTGTGTCAAGCTTGTAGGATCATACTCAAAAAGACTTAAGGCTGTAATTGGTGCCAATAATGCTCTCAACAAAGTATTGAGCAAAGGCAGTGAATACTTATGTACATGGGATTTTTTTTATTTTTAATAAATTTGCAAAGATTTCAAAAAACTTTTTTCACATTTTCCTTATGGGGTATTATTTGTAGATACTTGTGGAAAATAATGAATTGAATCCTTTTTGGAATAAGGCCGTAATAACAAAATGTGGAAAAAGTGAAGCGCTGTGATTACTTTCCGGATACACTGTACAATTTTTTGATATTTGGCCTTTTTTTATTTATTTATGTAAATGTCATCTTTTTATTTGTTAAACTCGATACGCTCTTTTCTTTTTTCAACCTAACCATGTAACTGTTGCTGTCTGAGCACATCAAACCTGCCACCCCTCCAAAAACCAAGGGAATATATATTTTTTCAAGAAAAGGTAACACGTTACAGCTTCCCAGGGCTGTTAGAAGTTGCTTCTGTTTTTTTTTTTTTTTTTTAATTTCCCCAGATTGAGTAATTTTTTTGGGCACCGTCATCTCCTCAGGCAGGGTTGCCAGGAGCTTCTCAAGTCATTCTGTACAATTTTTCATCATTGGCTGCTCTGCAATATACACTTTGTATACCCTGGTATATATTCACATTACAACATTCAGAGACAGGTTTTTAGAGATCAGCTGAAAATAACAGCTGACCAAATTGTTAAAGGAACACTAAAGATAATTTTTTTTTTTTTTTTAAATAACAAACATGTTATACTTACCTCCACTGTGCATCTCGTTTTGCACAGAGTGGCCCTGAACCTGGTCTTCCGGGGTCCCTCGGCGGCTGTTTCAGCTCCTCCCCGCAAGAACTAATCACCTTCATGCGAACTCCCTCGCATGGTGGTGAGTTCTTGCGGGTGTGCTCCCGTGATACAGCCGGCGGCCATAGCCGCTCACTGTATCACTTGGCCCCGCCCCCCGGCGCGCCGCGTCATTGGATGTGATTGACAGCAGCGCGAGCCAATGGCTGCGCTGCTTTCAATCCATCCACTCTAGCCAATCAGCAGTCAGGCTGATCAACGAAGAGGATGTCGGGGGCGAGCGCGGGACTTTCGAGGGCTCAGGTAAGTAAAACGGGGGGGCTGGGGGGGCCGGTATTGTCGGATGTTTTTTCACCTTAATGCATAGAATGCATTAAAGTGAAAAAATGTTTACCTTTACAACCCCTTTAAGCAAGTTGCTCCTCTCTACTGATAACTGGACACAAAAAGAATACAATTCTTTTACACTCTATACATAGAACACTACACCTTCAACATGACCAACCACTGGACATGATCATAATACAGTTCTATTACATTCTATACATAAAACACTACATGTCCAACGTGATCGACAATTAGAACATGACATTATATACATTATATAGTATTATACTAAAACTGTATTTGACTCCATACAGACATAGAATATAAGTTCTTCCAGTTGTCAAGAAAATAAATAGCTTATATTGGCTATTTTGTGTGGGTCCACATCAAGCTAAGTTGTTAAGCCTTTGGAATGGGAACATTATCTTAGGAGCTGACAATGTCTGACAAATATAAAGCCTGAAACTTATGTAGCACCCTCTGGATAGGTAGATAGGTGCTAGAAGTAGGATTATTTTAAGTGCAGGTAAATTTAATCAGGCCTAGCTGTATTGTTTTGATCTGTGTGGGCTGGGAGTGGCTCAGGCTGGTGACTCACAAATAGCATCATCTTCCGGTTACTTCCCTTCAGCTTTTAGAGGATTCTAGAAAGAAGGAGGGGAAGAGAGGTCGAGCTGTCTGGGGTGTCTCAGGGAGCCCTGACCAATCCCCAAGTATGAATGGCAGGGGGCATGCCTCCTTGATATAGGTCAAGGTCAGCCCAGCTGGGGAGGAGTGGTTGGGTGGAAGAAGCTGGAGCACTAGGTTGTTGGGGCCTTTGAGACAATCCCCAGTCTGGGGGGGGCCTTGGGCCTGAGGGGTTCGGGTGCAAGTCGGAGCCTTGCTGAGAAACTTAGAAGGATCTGGACAGGAGGCACAGAGAGTAACCGAGAAAGACAACGGGAGCTAGTGTTGCTGGGCAAGTCTCCAGGAGGGATCCACTGGAGTGCAGCCAGAAGGGCTGGTGAGTGACAGGCACAGTTGGGAAAGCTGGGGAGGCATGCCGGAGCGGACTGGGAGTGTGCAGTCTGAGATGGATGTAGAGCCAACAGGAGAGACTGTAGTGAAAGTGGAGTTCCACCCACTTTTACAACTCTTCAGCATCCCTCACTAAACTGTGCACTGTAAATGAATTGGATATTTTTTAATTTTTTTTCCCAGCACCTACTGTATATCTGCTGTATTCATTTTTCATTTCCTCCTCCCTGGCCGCGGCCCATCGCATCATTTCCTTTTTGCAATGCCTTCTGGGAAGGGGCGGAAACTTCCTCTGACACTGCCGTTGCTATCGAAACCTGACCTGAAACCTATTACACTGCTTGTGCTGCACTGAGCATGTGCGAGATCTGCAAGGGTGAGATCCAGGAAGAAATACAGTCTGGCTTCAGTTGCCCACACTTAAGATGGCCGCGGCCTGCTGTAAGTTTATAAAATAACAAACTACTGCTATAAACTAACAAAACAGACCTTAGTTTACAGACTAACTTTACTAGAATACATTAAGCTTGTGTATTATAGGGGTATTTTTATTTAAAAAGTATAATTTCGGCCGGAACACCACTTGAAGTCAGGCAGCTGCAGTCAGGAGGGCTGGCAGGGCCTGAAGTGGAATGACTGGGAGCAGTAGTCCACCATAGAACAGCTAGCACTAAAGGACATTTTCTTCCATCATATTGTTGCTACACAAAAGGGGCCCGCTGCTAAGGCCTGACAGAGTCAGAGTTGGGCCTGCCATGTGCCAGCTGTACCTGGAACCAAGTATTGTACAGGAGAGAGAGAGAGAATCAGTCTATAAATAAGCGTTGTGCTGGAGGAGACTGGATCTCTAGAAGTGTAAATAGAGGTTCCAACTGATCATCTTATTGATTCCATCATTGATTCTGGGCATCCCATAATTTCCCTCAAAATCTCTCAATAAAAATACAAAACAAACATACGGACTGTCCATTGTGTCAAGAGTGACTGGGAAGTAAATTCCGGGCTGGGCAGAGGGACAGGTAGACCACAATATCCAGCAGCCCCTGCGGGGGTACCGCTACACTTGGAAATGAAGGTTACAGAAACCCATGGCATGTCAGCTTCGCAGCATCAACTAAAGCAGCTCCAACACCTGTGTCGGTGAATTGCATATTCAAGTCATTGTCTGCAATTGTTTGCTTGTGTTTTTCCGTACACCCATCCACTCTACTGCCTTTTAGCCTTTTCTTTTCCAACGTGCCTCTAAGAGGCTCCCATCCTTATTCACCAATAGAACCATTTACACTCGATTTCACCCCTCTCTCTCTTTTCTCTCTTTCTGGAAAGCAACTGTCTTCTCAATCAAAGACCTTGTGACAAAGGAGCTTGAGTGTTGGAGCACGGTAGTGAATAATACCGAGGAGTACTTAAAGTACACCTGCATGACGCCCCTTCCCTTTCACCCGGCGCTGAAAGACTTCTTTTTTTTTTGTTTCGTGTTCTGACCTACTTGCTCACTTAACCTTGAGGCTTCCTACAGGTTCCGCTCCTCTTCAACCTGCAATGGCCTTTGAATTTCTTTGTTGGCGTCTTGTATACATTTGTGCTCTTTTATAGTTGACGGAAAAACAATGGCATTAATCTGAAATATCCTTTTGTATTCCTTCTAAACTGTATCTCCAGGTGAAAGGAGAGCAGTACGAGGCTGAAAAGGCACATTATGGCCGGCCAGATGGTGCCAGGGCCCCTGGATAGTAAATCTTGATGTGTAATGACAATGAAAGATGCAGGCCATATGGAAAAGTTATGTAGCGGTAGTGCTCACGGACTGCAGGGAGCATGGCTCTATACCCAATGACATGGTGCAAAAATAAAGAGCCATGGAAGTTTCTGTATGAGTACCCACAAAGGAAAAGATCCCATAGTGTACTGATCATTCTGCCATTATCATCAGTCTGCTGCCCAGCACAACTAATTATTGAGACTTCATGACTGATTTTCTCTATCTATCTATCTATCTATCTATCTATCTATCTATCTATCTATCTATCTATCTATCTATCTATCTATCTATCTATCTATCTATCTATCTATCTATCTATCTATCTATCTATCTATCTATCTATCTATCTATCTATCTATCTATCTATCTTTCTATCGATCTATCTAATTTCTACACTCACCAGCCACTTTATTAGGTACACCTTGCTAGTACCGGGTAGGACCCCCTTTTGCCTTAATTCTTCGTGGCATAGATACAACAAGGTGTTGGAAACATTCCTCAGAGATTTTGGTCCATAGTGACATGATAACATCACACAGTTGCTGCAGATTTGTCGAGTGCACATCCATGATGCCAATCTCCTCCACATCCCAAAGATGCTCTATTGGATGAGATCTGGTGACTGTGGAGGCCATTGGAGTCCAGTGACCTCATTGTCCTTTTCTAGAAACCAGTGGTGAGATGATTTGAGCTTTGTGACATGGTGCATTATCCTGCTGGAAGGAGCCATCAGAAGATGGGAACACCGTAGTCATAAAGGGATGGACATGGTCAGCAACAATACTCAGGTAGGCCGTGGTGTTTAAATGCTCAATTGGTACTAAGGTAAGGTGACCAGATTTTTAAAGTGAAATCTGGGGACATTTTTTTTTTTTTTATTGGCAAATGGCACAGGACTACATAATACACAGAGCACTGGGTACTGGACTACATAATACACAGAGCACTGGGTACTGGACTACATAATACACAGAGCACTGGGTATAGGACTACATAATACACAGAGCACTGGGTACTGGACTGCATAATACACAGAGCACTGGGTACAGGACTACATAACACACAGAGCGCTGGGCACAGGACTACATAATACACAGAGCGCTGGGCACAGGACTACATAATACACAGAGCGCTGGGCACAGGACTACATAATACACAGAGCGCTGGGCACAGGACTACATAATACACAGAGCACTGTGCACAGGACTACATAATACACAGAGCACTGTGCACAGGACTACATAATACACAGAGCGCTGTGCACAGGACTACATAATACACAGAGCACTGTGCACAGGACTACATAATACACAGAGCGCTGGGTACTGGACTACATAATACACAGAGCGCTGGGTACTGGACTACATAATACACAGAGCACTGTGCACAGGACTACATAATACACAGAGCACTGTGCACAGGACTACATAATACACAGAGCGCTGGGTACTGGACTACATAATACACAGAGCACTGTGCACAGGACTACATAATACACAGAGCACTGTGCACAGGACTACATAATACACAGAGCACTGTGCACAGGACTACATAATACACAGAGCACTGTGCACAGGACTACATAATACACAGAGTGCTGGGCACAGGACTACATAATACACAGAGCGCTGGGCACAGGACTACATAATACACAGAGCGCTGGGCACAGGACTACATAATACACAGAGCGCTGGGCACAGGACTACATAATACACAGAGCGCTGGGCACAGGACTACATAATACACAGAGCGCTGGGTACTGGACTACATAATACACAGAGCACTGTGCACAGGACTACATAATACACAGAGCACTGTGCACAGGACTACATAATACACAGAGCACTGTGCACAGGACTACATAATACACAGAGTGCTGGGCACAGGACTACATAATACACAGAGCGCTGGGCACAGGACTACATAATACACAGAGCGCTGGGCACAGGACTACATAATACACAGAGCGCTGGGCACAGGACTACATAATACACAGAGCGCTGGGCACAGGACTACATAATACACAGAGCGCTGGGCACAGGACTACATAATACACAGAGCGCTGGGCACAGGACTACATAATACACAGAGCGCTGGGCACAGGACTACATAATACACAGAGCACTGTCACCACCAGTCTGAACCGTTGATACAAGGCAGGATGGATCCATGCTTTCATGTTGTTTACACCAAATTCGGACCCTACCATCTGAATGTCAGAGCTGAAATCGAGACTCATCAAACCAGGCAACGTTTTTTCTGATCTTCTTTAGTCCTATTTTGGTGAACCTGTGCGAATTGTAGCCTCAGTTTCCTGTTTTTAGCTGACAGGAGTGGCACCCAGTGTGGTCTTCTGCTGCTGTAGCCCATCTGCTTCAAGGTCCGATGTGTTGTGAGTTCAGAGATGGTATTCTGCAAACCTTGGTTGTATTGAGTGGTTATTTGAGTTACTGTTGCTTTTCTATTATATTGAACCAATCTGCCCATTCTCCTCTGACATCAACAAGGCATTTGCCTGCACACAACTACCGCTCACTGGATATTTTCTCTTTTTCGGATCATTCTCTATAAACCCTATCCCCACAGCCACCCCCCTTACCTTAGGGTCCCCAGAGCCACTCTCCTTACATTAGGGTCCCCAGAGCCACCACTCCAACATTGAAATGGGGTCCGACAAGTTCCCTTACCCTTTTTGCATCAGAGTCCACTGTAAAAGTTAAGCTGGCAGCTACAATGGAAAGCTGGGAGGCGGGGCACTGGTCCGAAAGAGAAAGTTCCGTTCTCCTCCTCTAAAGGCTGGAGTTGGAGAAAGTATCTATCTATCTATCTATCTATCTATCTATCTATCTATCTATCTATCTATCTATCTATCTATCTACAGTATCTCTTACATCACGGACCCCAGAGCCCCCACTTAAATCTAGGTTCCAAAAGTTTCCCTAGTTACATCAGGGTCCCCCCTTTCTTACATCAGGGTCCCCAGAATCCCATCCAACAGCAGGGTCCTCAGGGTCACCCTCCTTACATCAGGGCCCCCAGAGCTACCCCCTCTTACATCAGGGCTCCAAACCCCACCCTACATCAGGGTTCTTAGAGCCCCCCTCAATACATCAGGGTTCCCAGAGCCACCCCCATTACATCGGGGTCCCCAAAAGCACCCCCTTACTTTAGGGTCCCCACAGCCACCCCCCTTACCTTTAGGGTCCCCAGAACCACCCTCCTTACATCAGGGTCCCCAGAGCCTCCATCCTTTACATTAGGGTCCCCAGAGCCACCACCCCAACATTGAAATGGGGTCCGACAAGTTCCCTTACCCTCTTTGCATCAGAGTCCACTGTAAAAGTTAAGCTGGCAGCTACAATGGAAAGCTGGGAGGCGGGGCACTGGTCCGAAAGAGAAAGTTCCGTTCTCCTCCTCTAAAGGCTGGAGTTGGAGAAAGTATCTATCTATCTATCTATCTATCTATCTATCTATCTATCTATCTATCTATCTATCTATCTATCTATCTATCTATCTATCTATCTATCTATCTATCCTTTTTTTTCAGCGGTTCTGTAATCTCTAGCACTGAATATATGTAATGGCAGGGGGTACACGGTCTTTTGATGCCGGGGGAATTTATTGTTGAGTGAGGGGTCTTTGGTTATTTTGGGGGGTCTCATGTTGCTGGGGGTCAAATATTGCTGTGAAGGGTCTACTGATACTGGCTGCTGAGAGATCTATTGTTACTGAGGGATCTATTATTGCTTGGGGGGGTCTACTAATGCTGACGTGGGGAGTCTATTATTGCTGAGAGGTCTATTGTTGATAGGGGGCTCTACTGTTGCTGGAATGGATCTATTGTTGCTTGGGGGTCTATTGTTACTGGCTGCAGCGGATCTATTTTACTTCTTTTCTTGTTATCATGAAAAACTTTCATAAAAATTACTCAGCACCAGAAAATGATACTTGGTTCTGTTTTCTTCACTGGGAGGTGGGTAGGGGGTGGTACAAGGGACGATGCTCAGAGGTGGGTAGGTGGTGGTACAAGGGACGATGCTCAGAGGTGGGTAGGGGGTGGTACAAGAGACGATGCTCGGAGGTGGGTAGGGGGTGGTACAAGAGACGATGCTCGGAGGTGGGTAGGGGGTGGTACAAGAGACGATGCTCGGAGGTGGGTAGGGGGTGGTACAAGAGACGATGCTCGGAGGTGGGTAGGGGGTGGTACAAGAGACGATGCTCGGAGGTGGGTAGGGGGTGGTGCAAGGGACGATGCTCAGAGGTGGGTAGGGGGTGGTACAAGAGACGATGCTCGGAGGTGGGTAGGGGGTGGTACAAGGGACGATGCTCAGAGGTGGGTAGGGGGTGGTACAAGGGACGATGCTCAGAGGTGGGTAAAGGGCAGAGACAAGGGGTGATTTGGAAGGGAGGGAGTATCTGCACCTATTCTCTGCGAAAAAAAGTCTTGTAATACACAAAAGAGGAACTTCAGTCCCCTGTCATTTGGCTCTGCCCCCCTTCAGCGCCAACATTTTTCTACGGTCCCCATGATTAAGCTCCAAGGGGTGGAGCAAAATGCATTGGGGGTGTGGTCTGCCTGGAGTCTGGGCTGAGACTATCATTCATCTCACTTCACTTAATACACATAGGTCTGCTTCATAATGAGCGGCTTATGGATCTTTTCCTTACACTTTGCTGCTGCTTGAAACTAGGAGGAGCCCCCTGTTGCTGCCTGCACTCACAGTGGTCTAGTTGGACTTTACCTCTCTACCTGAATTTGGTCTTTTTGGGTTACATATGCAGATATGCCAAAGGACTCTGTCCAGCCTTTGGGTCCTGGCAGAGCTCTTTGGCACATCTGCACACAATCTGGGAATTTCTGCAGATGGTCAAACATGGCAGTTTTGGAACTTCCATAACAGCTCATCTTTGTGAATGCACTGTGGGAACCCACATACGTGCACATGTGGATGAAACCTGTGTGTGCGCAGATGTGCCGTAGCACTCCGCTGGGGCCCGAAGCCCTGTGACACATCTGCACATGCTAAAATCTGATAGGGGTCAGGCATCAACTTTGTGGAAAAAAAATCCAAATGTGTAAGGGAGGGGAGGAGACAGGGCAAAATTAACTACTTCAATACTCAACACTTTCACCCCCTTCCTGCTCAGATCAATTTTCAGATATCAGCGCTGTCGCATTTTGGATGCCAATTTCTCAGTCATGCAACACTGTACCCAAATGACCTTTTTCAATTTTTTTTTTTTTTTTTAGACAGATAGAATTTTCGTACTGTGGTATTTAATCACTTGGCCTTCGGAAAGTTTTACCCTCTTCCTGACCAGGCCATGTTTTGCTATTCGATACTGCGCTACTTTAAGTGGTAATTGCACAGTCATGCAAATTCATTTTTTGTCCTTTTTTTTCCACACAAAAAAAGCTTTCTTTTGGTAAAATTTGATCACCACTGGGTTTTTTATTTGTTGCGATATAAACAAAAAAAGACCGAAATTTAGAAAAAAAAATTCTAATTTTTGTTATATAATATATACAATAAACTCAAATTTCATCATAAACTTAAACCAAAATGTATTTTGCTATATGTCTTTGGTAAAAAAAAAATCCCAATAAGTGTATATTGATTGGTTTGTGTGAAAGTTATAGCGTCTACAAACTATGGTATATATACTGGAACTTACGCAGTTTTTACTTTCTGACTGCCTATCACATTTCTTGAGGTGCTAAAATGCCAGCCCCGCCCAAATTACCACTTTTTGTAAAGTACTGTAGATACCCCAAGCTATTTGCTGAGAGATATGTTGAGCCCATGGAATATTTTATTTTTTGCCACCATTTTATGGAAAATGACAACAAAAAATGTTTTGTTTTTATACACAAAGTTGTCACTTAAATGATATACTGCTCACACATGCCATGGGGGAATGTGGAATTACACCCCAAAACATGGAGATACCACACGTGTAAGACTTTTTGGGAGCCTAGCCGCATACGGGTGCTGAAAACCAATGACCAAAGGGCGAAAATTGCTTATTTCATTTCCACACTGCCTATCACAGTTTCGGAGGTTCTAAAATGGCAAGATTGCAACTCCCCGCCCCCAAATGACCCCTGTTTGGAAAGTAAACACCCCAAACTATTTGCAGAGAGGCATATTGAGTCCATGGAATATTGGGTTTTTTTTGCAATAAATTTCTGGAAAATTACTAACAAAATATATATATATTTTTTTACACATAGTTGTCATTTAAATGACATATTGCTCTCACATGCCATGGGTGTATGTGAAATTACACCCCAAAACACATTCTGCTACTCCTCCCGAGTATGGGGATACCACGTGTGTGAGACTTTTTGGCAGCCTAACCATGTACAGGCCCCCAAAATCCAATGACCACCTTCTGGCTTTTAAAGGGTGTATTTTCTTATGTCACTCCCTCACTATCACAGTTTCGGAGGCCCTAAAATACCAGTATAGTATAACACCCCCCCCCCCCCCCCCCCCTCAAATGACCTTTTTTGGAAAGTAGTAGACACACCAAGGAATTTGATAAAAATGGTGAGTATTTTGCAGATCTCATTTCTTTGTCACAAGGTTTTGAAAAAGAAGAAATACTTTTTCGTTTTCTTTCTTAATTTTCCAAAAACTTGTGGCAACAAATGAGATCTGCAAAATACTCACCATGCCCCTCTTAGCACATACCTTGGGGTGTCTACTTTCCAAGAAGGGGTCATTTTGGGGGGTTTTGTACTATCCTGGCACGCCGGTGATGGTGGTGCTACATTTATTTATTTTTAATGATTTATTTTCCTTTTTTTTTTAAATTTTTACACTGTCCCTTTCATTTTTTTTTTTGGATCGCTTATTGTTATAACAGTGAATATCCCCTGTGACAAGAATAGGCAGTGACAGGTAGTCTTTTCTGAGAAATCTGGGGTCTACTAGACTCTAGATCTCTCCTCTGCCCTTAAAGCATCTGACCACACCAAGATTGGTGATCAGATTCTTTCCCAATTTAAAAATGGTGCTGTTTATATCCAGCCAAATCCAAAGTGATGAAATGCTTGTAACTTCCGGTTTCTTAGACCATAGAGATGATTGGAGCCATTCCGGTCTCTGATCAGCTCTATGGTCAGCTGGCGGAACCACCGGCTGCATTCCCGGGTTCCCTGGTGGGACAGGAGACCCCGAGAAAACTGTGGAAGGCAGTGGGGGGGGGGGTTCAGGACTGCGGGAGGGGGGTCCAGGACTGCGCTACATAAAAAATGCAGGGCTCAGGAGTGCGCTACATAAAGAATAAAGAAAGTTCTAGGTAGCACTCAGGAGCATGCTACATAAAGAATGCAGGGCTCAGGAGTACGTGACATAAAGAATGCAGGGCTCAGGAGTGCACTACATAAAGAATGCAGGGCGCAGAAGCACACTACATAAAGAATGCATGGCTCAGCAGTGTGCTTCATAAAGAATGCAGGGCTCAGGAGTGCACTACATAAAGAATGCAGGGCACAGAAGCGCACTACATAAAGAATGCATGGCTCAGCAGTGTGCTTCATAAAGAATGCAGGGCTCACCAGTGCCCAGCAATGCAGCCTCACCAGTGCCCAGGAATGCAGCCTGAGTTATGCCCAGCAATGCATTCTCCCCTTTGCCCAGGCATGCAGCTTCACCTGTACCCAGGAATGAAGCCGTAACAGTGGCCAGCAATGCAGCCTCACCAGTGCCCAGCAATGCAGCCCTACCAGTGCCCAGGAATGCAGCCTCACCTGTGCCCAGCAATGCAGCCTGACCAGTGCCCAGCAAGCGTACATATTCGTCAGCACACCGTGGAACGACATCTTCCGTCCTAAGGTTTCTTTAATGAAAGAGATCACATCACAAAGAAAAGTGCAATGTTTCAGAGCCATGCAGGGCCCCTTCGTCAGGCACATGCAGCCTCATCTGTGTGCCGTCTGTCAAATGAGCCATACCAGGTGGCAGGACTTTTTGACGGCGGGCACCCGCAATTCAAATTAAAGCTGACATTGCGGGAGACACCGGCCTGACAACCCCATAGTGTGGCACCCGGGGCAGACCGCCCCCCACCCCCCCGCCTCAGCCCCCGACCTGCAATCCGGGGACAAATCCAGGGACAGATGGGCTCCGGGGACAGTGTCCTCAATCCGGGGAATGTCCCCGGTAACCGGGGATGTCTGGTCACCCTATCTTATAACAGGGTCCAGATGAGGAAATTACATCCTCAACCTCTAAATGTTAGGAGTAGAGCAAGCATGTGGGTTTGTTGCTAGGATGTCAGGCAGTCCTGGCAACAATTAACATTTTTTTATTTATTGCATTCACCGATGGATGTACTGTAGCTAGCACAGACAGTAGCGGGTAGTGGCAGTGAGTGGAACCTGTGTTTCAGAATGTTAACATGTATTCCTTGGTTTTGGGGGGGGGGGAACTGAAATCTGCACCCCAGTACCCCTCTAGATCCAGCCATGTCCTAAGTGGGGGCACTACCATGCATGTGGTTGTGGGGGCGGGGATGGTTGAAGCATAACCCAATTTACTTGAATGGGCCCCTTTCAGCCAGTGGTAGTGCCAGCTAGACGTGCATTTAATATTCTGACAAACTTTTTTTTTATTCGGAGATTCGGGTATATCCGAATACCCGAATTACAATATTAACAAATTTTACCGAATGCCCTGAATAACGAAACAAAATTTGCATACATTTCGAATCAAATTTTACATCGAACTCCAGTCAAATTCTAACTGTACACATATTGCTGAAATCAAAGACTGGGTGTGTTATTTGAGTACCACTTCGAAATAATGCTGTTTTAGTTAAGCCAAATGTGATTTAAAGAGTCATTGTAATCATTTGATGAAGATTTTTCTTTTGTTTGTTCACTTTGCCACATTCGAATCGAAAAAAAAAAAAAGTAAAGTTTTCGATTTGGCTGATTCAAAATGTATCGATTCAAGTGTTTTGAATCGCAAAAAAAAACCCGGTAAATTCGTATTCCAAATATGAATTCCGAATACGAATTGAACAAATCAACCGAATTTAAACGAAACAAAATAACTAGATTAATGAATCGAAACTAAACAAATTCTATTGTCATGCACATGTCTAGTGCCAGCCAAACTCAGCAGGGGGTATAACTCCTGCCACGATTGTGGAGCAAAGCATCGTGGTGATGGTATGTGCACACACATGGCTGCTGCCTTTGCAGGTAAGGGGGAGCAGTTGGAGGGTGGTAAAATGCAGCTCAGCCCTGTATTTTTACCCCCCCCCCCATCTACAACTGTAAACAAGCCCCTACCGCCACACTGAATGGCATTCATATAATGATGTCGGAACACATGTGCAGTCCAGTAAAAGACCAGGGTGTGTCTTATAACAGATTGGGCTCAAAGGAAGTGTGTTGAATGATATCTTTCAACCCAGAAGAATAACGCCATCTAGTGATGGAAATAATTTACTGTGGGGGGGAGGGGGGATTCTGGAGTGAGTGTGACTATTGCGGCATAAGCAATTATTTTTTACTATTAATGTTAATTTTATTTTTTTAGCCACAGCTCTGCTTAAAAAAAAAAAAATGAGTTTAGATTATAGAAATATAATATATACAAAAACACAGCACATTCCATTTAGGATGGGAAAATGGTCAGAAAACTTGATAGTCTAACGGAAAACATCCAACATTTTTTAACTGTACAGATGACGTTTTCTGGCCTTGTTCTTCTATGAAAGATATACTATATTAACAAAAGTATTGGGACACCTGCCTTTACACGCACATAAACTTTAATGGTATTCCAGTCTTAGTCCGTAGGGTTCAATATTGAGTTGGCCCACCCTTTGCAGCTATAATTTCAATTCAGAAATCTTCTGGGAAGGCTGTCCACAAGGTTTAGGAGTGTGTCTATGGGAATGTTTGACCATTCTTCCAGAAGCACATTTGTGAGGTCAGCCACTGATGTGGATGAGAAGGCCTGGCTCACAGTCTCCACTCAAATTCATTCCAAAGGTGTTCTATTGGGTTGAGGTCAGGACTCTGTGCAGGCCAGCCAAGTTTCTCTACCCCAAACTCACTCATTCATGTCTTTATGGACCTTGCTTTGTGCACTGGTGCTCAGTCATGTTGGAACAGGAAGGGGACATCCCCAAACTGTTCCCACAAAGTTGGGAGCATGAAATTGTCCAAAATGTCTTGGTATGCTGACGCCTTAAGAGTTCCCTTCACTGGAACTAAGGGGCCAAACCCAACCCCTGAAAAACAACCCCACATCATAATCCCCCCTCCACCAAATGATTTGGACCAGTGCACAAAGCAAGGTCCATAAAGACATGGATGAGCGAGTTTGGGGTGGAAGAACTTGACTGGCCTGCATCACACGGGAAATGGCTTGGCACGTCCTCCACATATTGTTCACGTTGGCTGTATCTTTGTTTCTCCTTCTTACACCGGCTCCCTGGTGGGGAGGTGGGATGTAATACAATTAATAACACTTCTATTTCTGTCATAATTTACCACTTAGAGCCAAGGCGTAAAAATAAATATTATGTAAAGTGGAAATTGGATAATATATGTGGATTATACTTGTTTCAACAAAAGAAAGAGGCTTCTGAAATCACAGCTTGGCCTTGAAAAACGTATGTTTGAAATTTGCTGTAAATTTGGCAGCGTGGCCGTAATATAAGTTTCTTAGTAACAAAATGGTCTTAAAGTGAACCCAATCTAGGGAAATAACTGCCTACCAATAGTACAGTGGATGGGGATTAACCCCACCATGCTGAGAGAAGGTTGATCTACATTAGATCCTAGGGGTTCTACATACAGTAGGCGTGTGTAGCTTATTTTAAGACTTCACTGTCACCGATGGCGCTGGTCTCGCATTGGCAGTTGGGAACCAAAAAGCATGGTTTCTGATCATGTGATCACCATAAGCCCCCGTTCACACTGAATGTGGCTTTGAAATCATGCGTGTCAGTACATCTTCAGGTGCGACTTTGCTGACATCTTTGAGACTTCATGCACAGATGTCTATGCAAGTCGCAACTGAAATTGTCAAAAATAGTACAGGAACTTCTCTTTCAAATTAGTGCAGTACTGCAAAGTCGGCATCGCACCGATTTGATTCGTTCCACTGCTGACAAAACAGTGCGACTTGTCATGCGATTTGGACCTGTCAAATCGCAAGACAAGTCGCATCTGTTTGAATGGGGGCTAACTGTCAATAGTGATGAGGTTTGATTACAAATAAGCTGAGGCTGTCACTGTGCTTCATGGTGGTGCAGTGACGGCTAACCCCAAAGGCCATATAAGCAGGAGTGTCCGGTCCATTAGGGGCGCAGGGGCACCGCCTGCCTAGTTTGCATAGGGAGATGCATGCAGGTTGCCGGATTCATGCGTTTCCAAGGGGTTTTTATTTTTTATTTTTAAGCCACATGATTAGAGCTGGATGCTCTAATTGGCTTGAAAAAAAGTTGTGCTCGGGGAGCAGAGCACTGCGCCCGAACCCATCCACTTGCGACAATAGTAAATCAATATTCGCTATTATCTTCCGGCTTCTCCTCTTGGCCAATCGGGCCAGGTGGTTGAATCGGGTTGGCGAGGAGGAGAAGCCAAGGAAGCCGTAGAGGGGTGAGTGTGGTGGGACTGTGGATCGGTAAATGCATACCTGGGGGGGGGGGGGGGGGTTGCCACCCCCCCAAAAGTTTAGTACCAGCCGCCACTGCATATACAGTATCTTACAAAAGTTAGTACACCCCTCACATTTTTGTAAATATTTTATTATATCTTTTCATGTGAAAACACTGAAGAAATGACACTTTGTTACAATGTAAAGTAGTGCGTGTACAGCTTGTATAACAGTGTAAATTTGATGTCCCCTCAAAATAACACACAGCCATTAATGTCTAAACGCTGACAACAAAAGTGAGTACACCCCTTAGGGTCAGTTCACACTAGGATGACTTGGGATCCGACTTGTAAGCCATCAAGTCGCCCCAAGTCGCTTTACTGTGAGATTTGCATTACAGTGAATGAGAGCGTCTTAATTGACACTACTGAAGTTGCTCCGACTTCAGAGCGTACTACTTGTACTACTTGGATCCGACATCTAGGCGACCTGTACCCATAGAATTCAATGGAAGTCGCCTCCAAGTCGGATCTCCATCTATATTGAAGCGACTTTACAGTTAAAAAAATTAGTTTGCCCAGGCAAACCCCTCCCTCCCAGAGAGCTGATTATTCTGTGATTGGCCACAGCCAAAGTCGCCTGTCCTAGAGGCGACTTGAAGTCGCGTTGTAAATTGCTTAAAGTCGCGCTGAAGTCGCGTTGAAGCCGCGTTGAAGTCGCCTTGCAAAGTCGCGCTGAAGTCGTGTTGCCCCTGTGTGAATCGAGCCTGAGAGAAAATATTCAAATTGGGCCCAATTAGCCATTTTCCCTCCCCGGTGTCATGGGACTCGTTGGTGTTACAAGGTCTCAGGTGTGAATGGGGAGCAGGTGTGTTAAATTTGGTGTTATCGCTCTCACTCTCTCATACTGGTCACTGGAAGTTCAACATGGCACCTCATAGCAAAGAACTCTCTGAGGATCTGAAAAAAAGAATTGTTGCTCTACATAAAGATGGCCTAGACTATAAGAAGATTGCCAAGACCCTGAAACTGAGCTGCAGCACGATGGCCAAGACCATACAGCGGTTTAACAGGACAGGGGCGGATCCAGAGCCTAGTCTCGGGAGGGGCACTGCCAGAAAATACGTTTTTTTGGGGGTAAATTTAACGGGGAAATGGCTGGTGTTAGCGCTTCAATCATCACAGCACCATGGTTGTTATGGTGTCAGGATGATTGAAGCGCATTATTACTATTATTACATGGTTATAAAAAATAAAATGGTTCAACTTACCATAGAATCAGTGGGAGCCCCGAGCGTATCACTTGCCACTGTCATCTGCCACACGTTGTGGATTGTCACTTGCCACGTCACCTGTCACTAGATGCGGATTGTCACTTGCCACGTCCCATGCCACACGTTGTGGATTGTCACTTGCCACGTCCCATGCCACACGTTGCGGATTGTCACATGCCATGTCCCATGCCACACGTTGCGGATTGTCACTTGCCACGTCCCATGCCACACGTTGCGGATTGTCACATGCCACGTCCCATGCCACACGTTGCGGATTGTCACTTGCCACGTCCCATGCCACACGTTGCAGATTGTCACATGCCACGTCACATGCCACACGTTGCGGATTGTCAATTTCCACGTCCCATGCCACACGTTGCAGATTGTCACTTGCCACGTCCCATGCCACACGTTGCAGATTGTCACTTGCCACGTCCCATGCCACAGGTTGCGGATTGTCACTTGCCTGCTATAATTGTCTGCTGTGTCCCAGTCAGAGTCAGGCTTATTTCACTGGTGACCCCCTGTCATCAGTGCTGGGCAGGGAGGAATGGGCTGGCTGCTGCCGCTGGGAGAGCGATGGGAGCAGAGCGAACACAGGGCTCATCCTGAGCGGATGTGTCAGCGCTGCATCCCGCCCCAGGGGCAGCAGAGAGATGATGTAATCTCTCTGCTGCTGCGGCTGCCTGTACATTCTACAGTGTGGGTGGAACTGCAGGGATGCAGGGCGGCGCTGGGCGGTGAGAGATAATGTTATCTCTCTGCTCCCCCGCCCGCCGGCTCCCTGATTGGCCAGCAGCCGCTCACAAACTGTCACTGAGCCGCACACAGCTGTTCACGTAACGGAGCCGCCCGTGCTCTCAGCTGTTGAGCCGCCCGCCGGCTCTCTCACCCACAGCGATGCCTGCCCTGCCCACCCACTCACCCACAATCTCGGAGGGGGCAATTGCCCTGTTGCCCCCCCCCTGGATCCGCCCCTGTAACAGGACAGGTTCCACTCAGAACAGGCCTCGCCATGGTCAACCAAAGAAGTTGAGTGCACATGCTCAGTGTCAGAAAAAAGGAGCATGCAACAAGTGCAACAGGGGCCGCCCCCTGGGACTTTTAAGGCAGAAATAAAGGTAATGGAGTAAATAAAAGGCAACCATGTGCCACTTTTATTGAGTACACAGTATATGATAAATTTTGTAGTCATAAACAATCACATTAAAATATACTAAAAGTACACCAATGAACCAATTAATACATAGACATATATATCAAACCCCCAGATAATAATCCAGGCACTGCCAGAGTCAAGCTGAGGTCAGTCCATGAAGATTTGTAGCATACATCCCGACATGACAGGAAAATTTTATTGGTACATATTTTCCTTCATCAGGGTAAATTTATACTTGGGTGACTTTATCTTTATCTGCATCATAGCTATAGTTACATAGTATTTGTACAATAGTAAATAAAAAACAAGTGGTTTTACATAATGGACTATATAGTATTTAGGCTTAAAGGTACTTACATATAGAGTTCATTGAAAAGACATGGGAAAATGGTAAAAACACATGCGGGGAATCCAGGTTGGTTGAAAGAGTCCGCTTGGACACAAAGATGGACAAGCATGCAACCCAGAGCCGGCCAGATGCATCCATTGGGTAAATCGATGTGTCTACGCCTATCCATGTATTGGCAATAGGCACATCCACCACACGCAAAGGTTTTGCATATATCACCTTCATAAGGTTTGTATTCACTTGCTATCAGTTTGTCAAGCGAAGAGACCTGCTCCTCCTCCCTCGGCGGGGAGGAAGCCCTGACATTGGCGGGACCCAGCCGGGAGGATACCCTCTCCTTCCCCCTCCCGGTCTCCTTCAGCTGCGGTACGGGACCTGGTGGCCGCCGGGTGGGGCCTTCCCCCCGCCCGCAGCGTGGCTCGACATGTAAGGATGGCGGATGCTGGCAGCTGCCACCGCAGGAAGAAGCAGAGGTGCCTCGGGTGATGGACCCTGGATCGGCATCTAGGGCATGTGCAGGCATGCACAAGGGGGGGTCGGTGAATGATGCAATCAGTCCCTCTCTCTGTCTCATACGCATCGTTTGATGAGGCGGTGCGGTTGGTTCAAATGTTTTTTTCGGGGGGCTCTTATGGCCAAGACTGATATCGAATCAGCTTTTCGCCTGTTGCCGGTCCACCCGGACAGTGTTCGCCTGTTGGGTTGCCGTTGGGAAGGGAAATACTTTGTTGACCAGTGCCTGCCGATGGGTTGCGCCATTTCCCGTTCCTATTTTGAGATGTTCGGTTCTTTTCTCGAATGGGTCATCAAGGACTTGTCAGGCCTTGGACGATTTGTTGGTATTCGGGGGATCGGTCTTGTCTCATTTTGTTGACCACGTTACAACATGTCTTTCACATTTTTGGGGTTCCGCTGGCACAGGGTAAGACGGAGTTGAAGTTCTTGGGGATCATCATTGATACCAACCTGATGGAATGCCGGTAGCCGTAGTGTTTTGCTGGCGGCTGCCATTGCTGGGGAGAAGGCACTGCATCATTTTGTCTGTATTCGACGGGAGCACTGGGATGACTTGCGGGTGTGGGACAAGTTCTTGGCACAGTACAACGGCAGGCCTTTCTGGATGAGGCCTGCGTTCCTAGCTTTGGAACTGGATCTGTACACGGATGCGGCGGGGTCGGTGGATTACGCAGCTTATTTTCATGGCCGGTGGAGCTCGGGCAAATGGCCTGAGGAATTGATGGGGTCTGATCTCATTCATAACCTGGCACTTTTGGAATTGTTTCCAATAGTGCTGGCTGTGGAAATTTGGGGGTCGAAATTTAGGAATCGGCAGGTCGGCTTTCACTGTGACAATATGGGTGTGGTGCATGCCATTAACTCTTTGTTGGCTTCCTCCTTGCCTGTGGTCCGCTTACTACGTCATTTGGTGTTATGTTTGCAATTGAATGTTTTTGTGTTTGATGTTCATGTCCCGGGGTTTGAAAATGAGGTGGCTGATGCGCTCTCGCCTATAGTGGGACAGGTTCCGTCAGTTGGCACCAGGAATCCCGTGCCCAAGTCATTTGTGGGAGCTCGTTTTGCCCAAATAACTGCGTTGGTTCAGAAGTCAGTAGCAGATGCTACGTGGCAGGACTATGTGCGGGTTTGGCGAGAGTGGCACGATCTGGTAAGTACCGTTGGGGGTTGTTTTAGCGATGATATAGGTTACATGTTGTACTGTATTTTTGTAAGTAAAAACTGTGAGGAGGGGGTGTCTGTGGCTTTGGTTAACCGGAAGATGGCAGGCTTGGCCTTTTTGTTTAAAATTGCGGGTGTTGAGGATGTTACGAAGGCATTTATGGTACGGATGGCCCTGGGGGGTTATAGGAAGGGTCGGACAAATTCTCGGCGACCTGTGTCGTTGAGTATGCTGGAAATGTTGTCGGGGGTTCTTTCCAGTGTCTGTTTTTCATCCTTTGAGGTTAAATTGTTCAGGACGGCTTTTGTTTTGGCCTTTTTTGGAGCTTTACGGGTGGGTGAATTGGTTAGTCCTTCCAAGGCGGTGGTTGGGGGGTTGGATGTGGCGGACGTTTCGGTGCAGGGCGACGTTGTCACGTTGCTCATTCGCAAATCGAAAACCGACCAGCTGGGAAAAGGGGCTAGGGTGGTACTTGGTGAAGTGCCAGGCCTGTCGCTATGCCCGGTCATCGTTGTAAGGGCTTGGTTGTTGTTGCGGCCTGCCAGGTCTGGTCCTTTCCTGATCCACGAGGATGGGTCAGCGTTGTCATGGTACCAGTTTGTGTCTGTGTTCAGGAAATGTTGGGTGATGGGAGGTTTTTCGCAAGGGGAATATTCCTCACATTCTTTCAGGATTGGGGCGGCTACGGAGGCGGCGCGTTGGGGTTTGAGCGACCATGTCTTACAGCGGATTGGTCCTTGGGAGTCTCACCGCTTTCGTATGTATGTACGTCCGTATCTTCTTTGAGGTTGGGGGGGGCTCTTTGGCAGAGTTTTTCTCAGGGGTAGAAAAGGGAAGCATCTTTTGTCTTGTGTAATCTGTTTGTGTGTTTGTGTTGTTGTGGCCTTTTTGGGCCGGTGGGTTAATTGTCTGGGTCAGTATGTGTGGAGGGGGTGTTTATTTCTTTGTTTTCTTGTGCTTTATGTTTTTCAGACCCGGTGTGCTTGATGTGAATTCTGGGTCACTCCTATGTTCCCTGGGGGGCTAAGAGGGCACTGGTTAGGCTGGAGGGTAGGCAGTTGGGGTTCCCCCACAATGAGGCAGTGGTTCGGTGGATTGGGATCCCCGGTATGCTGTGTGTTACCGGAAATTCAGCGGTACGCCAGGATGGACAGGCCTCCCGATGTGCTGCTACTGCATGTGGGTGGTAATCACCTCAGTATTAGGGCTTTCAGGGAGCTTATTCGTGACATCAAGTGGAGTTTTCTCCGCTTGAGGTCGCCCTTTCCGGACACTGTCCTACTCTGGTCGGATATAATTGGCAGGGCAGCTTGGCAGGGGTCGGTGGCTCGGATCAACAAGGCCAGGATTAAGGTCAATAAAGCAGTGGCCAAGTTTGTTGTCCGCAATGGTTGTTCGCCATGGGGAGTTGGAGGGAGACAATGGGCTGTATTTAAGGGGTGACAGAGTGCACTTGTCAGCGGTGGGTATAGATATGTGGTTTCTGGGCCTCCAGGAGGGGCTTCAGTGGGTCTTGAGGCTGTGGTGGGCCACCAATGCGTGAGGCTTTACTGGTGGGCGTTTGTGGCAGGGGTCTCGGGTTCTTGAAAGTTGGAATGTTGGATAGAATACAGTATGTTGTGTGGAACGGGTTGGGCCTATCTCGGTATGGGTACCTTCCCTACCATGGAAATAATGGGCTATCGGTCATCGGGCTGCATCTGGCGAAATAAATTGTAAAAAATTTGTCCCTGAGCTGGTGGAACTGCGGCTAGGGGCCAGGATGCCTAGGTGGTGGTAGTACAGCCGATGCAATAGAAAAAACCTTCCTTGATTAACCTGATATATAGCGGTCAGTTTAAGATGGGTAAAAAAGTTGGGTTATAAAAATGGAATATATTTTATATATAAATTGTTATGGTTGTTAATAAAGGGACCGATACGGCCATTTAAAATCCAGAGGGTGTCGTGTATTTCTTTCAAAGGTATTGCTGGGCCAGCAAGAGGGGTTGCAGTAGTAGGTGGTGGTGGACGCTACATCAGCCATACACTAGTCAAGAACAGGCCCGGAGCAGAAGAGCAGCTTAGGTGCAGGGCCCTGGGGGTCGCTGAGCAGTCTGCATTGGGCGGTATTGACAGTTAACTTCACAAAGGGGGCTTCCTATTGGTCCAATTGGAGGGGGTAGGGGTGCGGCCTGGAGGCTGGGTTGGTCTCGGGGGGTGTGGGTATTAGATTTTCTCAGTAGGTGGTCAGCAGGTGAGAAGAAACCATCGAAGAAGTTTTTTTGGCTGCATACTTCCGCACACCGGCGGGAGAGTTCGAGGGCGACAGAGGAGCTGCCCCCTGGGCTTGCCTAACAGCAGGATATCTATACCAGGAGCGTGTCAGCGAAGTTGGGTGACACTTCGATTTATCAAGGAATCTGGATCTTCCGTCTTCCATTGACCAACTATACTTATGCCTTATTGCCAAAACACGAGAGTGTGAGGCATATTGAGCTGGTGAGTGTTGAGTTCAAGGGGAGAGGAATCACTGTCACTGAGTGAATTGGTGGACTGTTTCCAGAGACTGCACATTTCCTGCACGGTGTCCTGTCTATGGATTTTTTATGGACTAAATCACTTATATTCTATTATTGATATCAGTGCACGATTTAATATTGCTGCGTGTATGGTATACTTTCAGAGGCACTGTCACGATTTCGTTTGCACATTTATGTAATAATTTTGTATTGTTTATGTAGCATTTATAGCACCAGATCACTTTAGCCTATAGAGCTGTTTTGCACACTTGGCAGTTTAAACACTGGCCTTTAGCGCCACTTTTATTGATTTGCAAGAGCTGCACATGGGCCCTTGGGAACAATAGACCAATCAGTTCAGTTTTATTTTATTTTAAAGTGGCAGCTCAGCTTAATACGTTTTTTTATATTTGTTCTCTAGGGGGGTAACACCCCTACACCGGGCATTTGAGCGCAGTGGTGGAAACTCGAGGAGGGCGGCATATCTTGAGTTTTCTCATTTGTTACATTAAACAATATGTATAGTAGGTATAAATCATTTAAATACCTACAAAAGTAACTAAGGAAATGATATATATCTTTAATTTAGGTTTACGTGAACCCAATGTTTAATATTTGAAATTTCATGATATTTACCTATATAAACCCTACTGTAAAACAATGAGCTTACTTTATAGATCCTTGTATACTTACTTTATGTATCTTTATAACATTGTATACTCAATAAACTTCTTTTGACAAGGAGAAAAGACTCTCATTTCTTTGGGGCTGTTGCTGCATGCTAATAGCTGGGGAATGCTCCAAATCAGGTTTGTTAATAGCAAAATATTGGAGAAAAACTGTCATGAGTTTGGTTTCTGTGGTTTCTACCTCTGAACCCGAATTGGGAACATTCCCCAGCTATTAGCATGCAGCAACAGCTCTGAAGAAGGGGGGAGTCTTTTTTCCCCTGAAACCCATTGGCTTAATGTACTTTTCAACAAACGTCTTCTAAGCCATCTTCAAACTCACATTTCTTTGGACACTAGGCGCTCCTTTCTTCCTACTTTTCCAAGCAATGTAAGGTGTCAGAGCTTAGTGAACACCCCTCTGCCCAGTTTGCTTATCTGCTAAATGAAACCCTATTAGTCCAAAACCTCTTAACTCCAGCCCTTAGACAGGCCATACATTATTCATTTCATTTTCGTTCAACCAGGGGGTTGAACAAAAATAAATAAATAACCTCATTCCTCCATCCACACATTCAATGTAGCTGAGGGAATTCTTCCCACTGAGCCATTATATTCTGACAGGACGGAGACTGCAGTACAACCAGCTTACCCATACAGGGATCAACATTTGGCCAGTTTCTGCTGAATCAGCCAAATTTTTATCCATCCTTTAGGCTGGGTTCACACTGCAGTACGAAGCGGCTCACAGCAGGGGTCCGATGAGTCCCTGTTCACCGTTTCAGGTCCGAATGTGGCCTGAATTTTTGGCTGAATTAGAACCTGAAAAGGACCAAAAGACGCACAGGACTTCAGTGCAGTTTTCTCCGCAACCGCTCCGGAGATGTGTGAAAGGGCTCCACAGGGAGCAGGTCACAGTCTCCTGACATGCGAATTGGATGCGGAGAAAACCACATCCAATTCGCAATAGTGTGAACCCAGCCTAATGCCCCGTACACACGAGCGGAATGTCCGACAAAAAAAGTCAGACGGGAGCTTTTCATCGTATATTCCGATCGTGTGTATGCCTGCCCCATCGGACTTTTCACAACGAAAATTCTAACGGACCTAGAATGAGAACATGTTCTATATTTTGCCGATGGAAACAATTCCTATCGGGAAAACAGCTCGTTTGTATGCGGTTCTCACGTACCGAAAACGACGCATGCTCTGAAGCAAGTACGAGATGGAAGCTATTGGCTACTGGCTATTGAACTTCCTTTTTCTAGTCCCGTCGTACGTGTTGTACGTCACCGCGTTCTGGACGGTCGGACTTTGGTGTGACCGTGTGTAGACAACACCGAGCAGAATTCCGTCGGAAAAACCTTCAAAGTTTATTCCGACGGGAAAACCAGTCGTGTGTACAGGGCATAAGAGTTTGTATTACTTCCCACCACCAGTGCTAACAAAACATCAAAACAAACATTTCTATAACTACCCAAAATGGATACTCTTTGAACATTAAGGACCAGTTCACACCATAGAAACGCGGTCCGGATGCATTCCAGATGCTTTTCTGCATGTGCGTTTTATGACACGATTTTGATGCGTTCCAATGCATTTCTGATGCATTTTTGATGCGTTTTACAGCACCCCAGTACAGTCCAGTGCAGGAAAAATGCAGCATGTTCTACTTTTTTTTCTGGAACTGGAACTGCAAGCACAGGTGTGAACTACAGTGGGGACGGAAAGTATTCAGACCCCCTTAAATTTTTCACTCTTTGTTATATTGCAGCCATTTGCTAAAATCATTTAAGTTAAATTTTTTCCTCATTAATGTACACACAGCACCCCATATTGACAGAAAAACACAGAATTGTTGACATTTTTGCAGATTTATTAAAAAAGAAAAACTGAAATATCACATGGTCCTAAGTATTCAGACCCTTTGCTGTGACACTCATATATTTAACTCAGGTGCTGTCCATTTCTTCTGATCATCCTTGAGATGCTTCTACACCTTCATTTGAGTCCACCTGTGTTTGATTATACTGATTGGACTTGATTAGGAAAGCCACACACCTGTCTATATAAGACCTTACAGCTCACAGTTCATGTCAGAGCAAATGAGAATCATGAGGTCAAAGGAACTGCCTGAAGAGTTTAGAGACAAAATTGTGGCAAGGCACAAATCTGGCCAAGGTTACAAAAAAATGTCTGCTGCACTTAAGGTTCCTAAGAGCACAGTGGCCTCCATAATCCTTAAATGGAAGACATTTCGGATGACCAGAGCCCTTCCTAGAGCTGGCCGTCCGGCCAAACTGAGCTATCGGGGGAGAAGAGCCTTGGTGAGAGAGGTAAAGAAGAACCCAAAGATCACTGTGGCTGAGCTCCAGAGATGCAGTCGGGAGATGTGAGAAAGTTGTAGAAAGTCAACCATCACTGCAGCCCTCCACCAGTCGGGGCTTTATGGCAGAGGTCCGACGGAAGCCTCTCCTCAGTGCAAGACACATGAAAGCCCGCATGGAGTTTGCTAAAAAACACCTTAAGGACTCCAAGATGGTGAGAAATAAGATTCTTTGGTCTGATGAGACCAACATAGCAGTGGCGTTGCTATGGGGGTGCGGGGGTGACACCAGGGCCGCCGCTAAATGCTATAGCTTGCAGCGGAGTGGCACGAGCAGGGGATTCAGCCATGTGGGGGAGGCTGCTATAACACTCCCCAACTGTCACTCAGGGATCTCCTCCATATCTCCCGTGGCAGTGGGGTTAGGTGGGCGGAGCTGGGGGTGTGGCTGCCTCCTCCACTCCTCCCACAGACCCCTTCACGCTGATCCCACAGCTGAAGGAGATAGAGCCGAGGACAAAGCCCCGCCCACTCACCCGGGTCTTCATCTGCAAGCATGAGGTATGGTATAAGCTACTGCACAGCACACTGTCACACAACCCTACCTGCCTTGTACCACCCCCAACCTACCCTGTGCCACCCCAAACTGCCCTGTGCCAACCCCAACCTGCCCTGTAACAACCCCTACCTGCCCTGTGCCATCCCCAACCTGCCCTGTGCCATCCCCAACCTGTCCTGTACCCACCCCAAACTGCCCTGTACCCACCCCAAACTGCCCTGTACCACCCCAAACTGCCCTGTACCACTCCCAACCTGCCCTGTACCAACCCAGACCTGCCCTGTACCACCCCAAACGGCCCTGTGCCACCCCAACCTCCCCTGTGCCACCCCAACCTGCCCTGTAACAACTCCAACCTGCCCTGTACCACCCCAAACTGCCCTGTACCACCCCCAACCTGCCCTGTACCAACCCCAACCTGCCCTGTACCACCCCAACCTGCCCTGTACCACCCCCAACCTGCCCTGTACCACCCCCAACCTGCCCTGTACCATCCCCAACCTGCCCTGTGCCACCCTAACCTGCCGTGTGCCACCCCAAACTGCCCTGTAACAACCCCAACCTGCCCGAGACCACCCCCAACCTGCCCGAGACCACCCCCAACCTGCCCTAGACCACCCCAACCTGCCCTGTACCACCCGCAACCTGCCCTGTACCACCCGCAACCTGCCCTGTACCACCCGCAACCTGCCCTGTACCACCCCCAACATGCCCTGTACCACCCCCAACATGCCCTGTACCACCCCAAACCTGCCCTGTACCACCCCAAACTGCCCTGTACCACCCCCAACCTGCCCTGTACCACCCCCAACCTGCCCTGTGCCACCCCAAACTGCCCTGTAACAACCCCAACCTGCCCTGTGCCATCCCCAACCTGCCCTGTGCCATCCCCAACCTGTCCTGTACCCACCCCAAACTGCCCTGTACCCACCCCAAACTGCCCTGTACCCACCCCAAACTGCCCTGTACCACCCCAAACTGCCCTGTACCACTCCCAACCTGCCCTGTGCCACCCCAACCTCCCTTGTGCCACCCCAACCTGCCCTGTAACAACTCCAACCTGCCCTGTACCACCCCAAACTGCCCTGTACCACCCCCAACCTGCCCTGTACCACCCCAAACTGCCCTGTACCACCCCCAACCTGCCCTGTGCCACCCCAAACTGCCCTGTGCCAACCCCAACCTGCCCTGTACCAACCCCAACCTGCCCTGTACCACTCCCAACATGCCCTGTACCACCCCAAACTGCCCTGTAACAACCCCAACCTGCCGTGTGCCACCCCAAACTGCCCTGTAACAACCCCAACCTGCCCTGTAACAACCCCAACCTGCCCGAGACCACCCCCAACCTGCCCTGGACCACCCCAACCTGCCCTGTACCACCCCCAACCTGCCCTGTACCACCCCCAACCTGCCCTGTACCATCCCAACTTGCCCTGTACCACCCCCAACTGCCCTATACCACCCCAAACCTGCCCTGTACCACCCGCATCCTGCCCTGTACCACCCCAACCTGCCCTGTGCCACCCCAAACTGCCAATATACCAATCCAACCTACCCCATACCACCACAACCTGCCACTATACCACTCTATAATACCCTAACCTGTCCTGTGTCACCCCAACCTGCCCTGTGCCACCCCCACCTCCTCTGTACCACCCCCAACCTGCCCTGTACCACCCCCAACCTGCCTTGTACCACCCCCAACCTGCCTTGTACCACCCCCAACCTGCCTTGTACCACCCCAACCTGCCCTGTACCACCCGCAACCTGCCCTGTACCACCCGCAACCTGCCCTGTACCACCCGCAACCTGCCCTGTACCACCCGCAACCTGCCCTGTACCACCCTCAACCTGCCCTGTACCACCTCCAACCTGCCCTGTACCACACATAACTGCCCTGTACCACCCTCAACCTAGCTTGTACCACCCTCAACCTGCCTTGTACCACCCCCAACCTGCCCTGTACCACCCCCAAACTGCCCTGTGCCCCCCCAAACTGCCAATATACCAATCCAACCTACCCCATACCACCCCAACCTGCCACTATACCACTCTATAATACCCTAACCTGCCATGTGTCACCCCAACCTGCTCTGTACCACCCCCGAACTGCCTTGTACCACCCCAATCTGCCAATATACCAATCCAACCTACCCCATACCACCCCAACCCGCCACTATACCACTCTATGATACCCTATGAACAATTAGGAAAAGAAAAGTGGGACTTTAAATGAAGCATGTCATTGAGGATAAGGAAATTGCATGTGAATTAATAAGATTGATTTGGATTTAATTTGATGTCATTAAGCCCTAGGGGTAGTCCACGATTATTAAGCATAAACTGATAAAATCATAAATATATAGATATATAATATATATTATTTATATATATATATATATATATATATATATATATATATATATATATATATATATATATATATATATTATGATATATACAGATATAATCATAAAGATTAACGTATGTATTGATAATCAAAGAATCTTTTGTGCAAACAATTCAATGGACATACATTGATGCAGTTCATAACAGAAATAAATTTCCAATCAAAATTAACATAACAAAACCAATGTTTTTTCGAGTCTGTACTTATACCATGTGATTTATGTTAATTTTAATTGATACATCATATTGCGACAGGTCGCTTCTTCTAAATTTCTATAATACCCTAACCTGCCCTGTGCCACCCAAACCTGCCCTATACCACCCCAACCTGCCACTATACTGTTCTATACTACCCTAACCTGTCACTATACCACCCTATACTATCATTTACAGGGGCTGGTTTTGGGTGCGCCCCGTGATCGTGCGCTGCCTGCAGGGTGCTGGGCAGCCTAGGCAGGCGGGGGGGGTGACACCATGTTTTATTGCACCAGGTGACACCAACCCTAGTGACGCCACTGCAACATAGAACTTTTTGGCCCTAATTCTATGTGTGGAGAAAACCAGGCACTGCTCATCACCTGTCCAATACAGTCCCAACAGTGAAGCATGGTGGTGGTAGCATCATGCTGTGGGGGTGTTTTTCAGCTGCAGGGACAGGACGACTGGTTGCAATTGAGGGTTGCACACAGCTAAAAAAGGAAGGAGTGGCTTCACAACAACTCGGTGACTGTTCTTGAATGGCCCAGCCAGAGCCCTGACTTAAACCCAATTGAGCATCTCTGGAGAGACCTAAAAATGGCTGTCCACCAACGTTTACCATCCAACCTGACAGAACTGGAGAGGATCTGCAAGGAGGAATGGCAGAGGATCCCCAAATCCAGGCGTGAAAAACTTGTTGCATCTTTCCCAAAAAGACTCATGGCTGTATTAGATCAAAAGGGTGCTTCTACTAAATACTGAGCAAAGGGTCTGAATACTTAGGACCATGTGATATTTCAGTTTTTCTTTTTTAATAAATCTGCAAAAATGTCAACAATTCTGTGTTTTTCTGTCAATATGGGGTGCTGCGTGTACATTAATGAGGAAAAAATGAACTTATTTCTCACCATCTTGGAGTCGTTCAGGTGATTTTTAGCAAACTCCATGCGGGCTTTCATGTGTCTTGCACTGAGGAGAGGCTTCCGTCGGGCCACTCTGCCATAAAGCCCCGACTGGTGGAGGGCTGCAGTGATGGTTGACTTTCTACAACTTTCTCCCATCTCCCGACTGCATCTCTGGAGCTCAGCCACAGTGATCTTTGGGTTCTTCTTTACCTCTCTCACCAAGGCTCTTCTCTCCTGATAGCTCCAGACGGCCAGCTCTAGGAAGGGTTCTGGTCATCCCAAATGTCTTCCGTTTAAGGATTATGGAGGCCACTGTGCTCTTAGGAACCTTAAGTGCAGCAGACATTTTTTTGTAACCTTGGCCAGATCTGTGCCTTGCCACAATTTTGTCTCTAAACTCTTCAGGCAGTTCCTTTGACCTCATGATTCTCATTTGCTCTGACATGCACTGTGAGCTGTAAGGTCTTATATAGACAGGTGTGTGGCTTTCCTAATGAAGTCCAATCAGTATAATCAAACACAGTTGGACTCAAATCGAGGTGTAGAACCATCTCAAGGATGATCAGAAGAAATGGACAGCACCTGAGTTAAATATATGAGTGTCACAGCAAAGGGTCTGAATACTTAGGACCATGTGATATTTCAGTTTTTCTTTTTTAATAAATCTGCAAAAATGTCAACAATTCTGTGTTTTTCTGTCAATATGGGGTGCTGTGTGTACATTAATGAGGAAAAAATGAACTTAAATGATTTTAGCAAATGGCTGCAATATAACAAAGAGTGAAAAATTTAAGGGGGTCTGAATACTTTCTTGAAACCAGAGGGCTTCTAAAATGGAAATTTGGATGAGGTAGCTGCAACATGGTCCCTATGCAGAATGGCCACCCCTCTTTTACTAGCCTGCACACTTAGGGCTGGTTCACACCAGATTCGATCTGGTACGTTTTTATTCTGCATCAACCTACTTTCCACGTATTTTCAATTACTAACATTCAGTCATGCGATGAACCTACATTTGAACAAAATTTTTTTATTCTGCATAAAAACGCATGCACAGTATTTTACATGGATTCCAATGACCCTAGTTCACACCAGTGCAGTGCATTCCAGTGCAGTCACAAAGGAAGAATGTATTGCATCTTGTCTGCATGGAACGCATCTGAAATGCATAAAAAATGCACTGGAATGCAGATGTCCTCAATTGAGATGAAGAAAAACAGCAGGAAAAAAAAAAAAGCACTGGAATGCAATAAAACCGCCTTTAGAATGCACTGGAACACGACAAAAATTCATCAAAAACGCGCATGCAGAAATGCATCCAGAACACAGACATTGTGGTGGGAACCGAAAGAAAAAAGGGGTGTTGCCTGGATCAACCAATTAATTAGTTATATAAATGGTCATTTTAACGGGTGAGTATCAAATAATCATGCAGGCATAAGTCTGCATGCAGTTCCAGTTGCCCTATGTACCAAATAGCAAAAAACAAAAGAGAAAGGATTCTCTTAAAGAGGGTCAGCAAAGAACACTGATGTTGATACAAAAACCAGCTTTATTAATTACCTAATAATAAACCAAATTGAAATACAAAAAAGAGTGAAAAATCAGCAATGGAGACTGACGGTTACCACAAACCAATTAAAATTGGACAACGTTGTCACAGGGGGTGGGAACCGAACCTTAGGGAATATTTATAAAACATTTGCATAGCTGTTTGTTCGTCCATCAAATCTTCGGATAAATTCATTCTGCGCGAATAGGACAAAATCAAATATTCTTATATATACTGATGTGTATGTACAATAAATAAATAAATATTCTATAAAGTGTTATTCATTGAAAAAAGGATGCAGGGGGAAAATACCGTATTATGGCCACTAGTTAGCGCTAAGGAGCCTACTTGTTTCCTGTGAATACTCAGTGCCATCTAGTGGCTATAATGTAGTATTTTGCACGTTTTTTTTTCAATTACTGACATTCAGTCATGTGATGAACCTGCATTTTTGCTCTATTTGAACAAAACAAATTTACAAGCAGTTTCAATGGACAAGCAGTTACTGTATGCAACTTTGTTTTACAAATACATCCCTTAGGGTTTAGGAGAAGAAATAGAAAAGTTCTCGAATAAATATCTGTAGCCCAAGGCATTGATGCTTCTCCATACAATGAAAAGAAATTTGTGGCAAGTAGAATTCTCTAGGATTTAAAGATCTCCTTCTTCAGGTCTTAGGAAAGGAATGGGACACGTGCAGGCCAGAACTACTGTGTTTGGAGTCTGACATGTGCTTCTACACTGCCCATCTCTGCACTGCATGTCATTGCCTCATTATAGTATGCTCTCTATTTTTGGCTTTCTGGCACCAAAATCCCCTCTGCACCCATAGGTGGCAGTTTTTGGCACTCCCCTCAGGCGTCCTCATTGTTAGGCTTATGCTGCCCTACCTCCTCTTTCCTGATTGGCTGTGGCACTATTGCTCACTATTTAACCGGTTCGATACAGGGCATTTTCACCCCCTTCCTTCCCAGGCCAATTTTTAGTTTTCAGCGCTGTCGCACTTTAAACGACTATTGCGCGGTCGTGCAACATTGTACCCCAAAAAAATTGATGTTCTTCTTTCCCCACAAATAGAGCTTTCTTTTGGTGGTATTTGATCACCTCTGCGGTTTTTATTTTTTGCGCTATAAACAAAAGAAGAGCGACAACAAACACAATATTTTTTACTTTTTGTCCTAATAAATATCCCAATTTTAAAAAAAAAAAACAATTTTTTTCCTCAGTTTCGGCCGATACGTATTCTTCTACATATTTTTGGTAAAAAAAAATCGCAATAAGCGTATATTGATTGGTTTGCGCAAAAGTTATAGTGTCTACAAAATACGGGATGGATTTATGGCATTTTTAAAAAAAAATTATTTATTTATTTTTTTTACTAGTAATAGCGGCGATCGCGATTTTTTTTGGTGACTGCGACATTATGGCGGACACATCGGACACTTTTGACACATTTTTGGGACCATTCACATTTATACAGCGATCAATGCTATAAAATTGCATTGATTACTGTGTAAATGTGACAGGCAGTGAAGGGGATAACCACTAAGGGGACACAAGGGGTTAAATGTGTTTCCTAGGGAGTGATTCTAACTGTAGGGGGCGGGGACGTACAAGGGGAGGAGACCGATCAGTGTTCCGCTGTACTGGGAACACAGATCGGTCTCCTCTCAACTGACAGGACATGGATCTGTGTGTTTACACACACAGATCCACGGTCCGACCCGGTTAATGGGCAATCGCGGGTGCCCGGCGGACATCGTGGCCGCCGGGCACACGCACCGGGTCCCGAGCAACGCGGCGCGTGCCCTGCCCCCTAGGCGGCCGGGAATCCCAGGCCGTCATATGACGTACACCCAGGATGGGAGATCCCATCTGTGGATGTCATATGTCTATGGCCCGGTGCTGAAGTGGTTAAGCATCACTAGTCTGAGATTCTGGGCTTGTGATAACTTTTGGCTTCCTGGTTCCTGTACCCTTGCCTTTCCTTTTCTTGGATTGCTATTGTTGCTTGACTCCCTGCCTAACTGGTGCCTGGATATGGACTACTCTGTTAATTACTGTCTGACCTGAACTCTTGTCTGGAGTAGACCCGGTTCACACAGGGGCAACACGACTTGCAGGTCGCCTCAGCGAGGCGACCTGCAAACGACTTCCGCGGCGACTTGCAAAACGACTTCTGTATAGAAGTCTATGCAAGTCGCCCCAAGTCGCCCCCAAAGTCGTACAGGAACCTTTTTCTAAGTCGGAGCAACTTGCGTCGCTCCGATTAGAACGGTTCCATTGTACAGAACGGGAGGCGACTTGTCAGGCGACTAGGTCGCCTGACAAGTCGTCCCTGTGTGAATGGGCTCTAAGGACTACTATAGTTTTTGCCACCTGCCATAACCCTCACCTGGAAAACAGATAAGCAACTGATCACCACCTGCCATGAACCTTAGCTGGATAATGATTAAGCTACTGATCAGTGGCGGCCCATCCATTAGGGGCCCACGTGCACCGCCCCCCCCAATCTATGCGTCCGGCCCCCTAATCTACATGCAGGGTGCCGGACGCATGGATTCCAATGGGGGGGGTGTTTTAAGCACGTAATTAGAGCCAGAGGCTCTAATAGGCTTCAAAAAAGTGTAGGCTCGGGGAGCAGAGCACTGCGCTCCTAGCCCACTCAGTTGTGTGACAATAATGAATGGATATTCGCTATTGTCACACTGATCCTCCTCCCGGCCAATCAGGAAGTGGGTCCTGAGACTCGTCACTCGATTGGCTGAAAGGACAGGCGATCCTATTGGACCCCTAGGAGGAGACGCAGCCTAGATGGGGTAAGTGCGGGGCTGGATGACAGACCGGGAGCCTCCCAAAAAAAAAACACTAGCCGCCACGGCTACTCATTGTCACCTGCCCTGACCATTATCTGGATAACTGACACACTACTGATTGCCACCTGTCCTGACCCTTGCTTGGGTAACATAAACAGGGCTTGGATAACAAACGCTACTGATTGCCACTTGCCCTGACCCTTACATGGATAATGAATACTTACTGATTGCCACCTGCCCCGACCCTTACCTGAATAATGAATACACTACTGATTGCTGCCGGCTCAGACCCTTACCTTAGTAACAGATACACTACTGATTACTGCCTGTCATGATCCTTACCTGGATAATGGATAAGCTACCGATTGCAGCTGGCCCTGAGCCTTACCTGAATAACTGACACACTATTGATTGCCACCTACCCTGACCCTTGCTTGGGTAACATAACACTGCTGATTTCCACCTGCCCTGACCCTTACCTGGATAATAAATACACTACTGATTGCCACCTGCCTTGACCCTTGCTTGTGTAACATAAACATGGCTTGGATAATATAAACACTACTGATTGCCACCTGCCCTGACCCTTATCTGGATAATGAATACACTACTGATTGCCACCTGCCCTGACCCTTACCTAAACATTGAATACACTACTGATTGCTGCCTGCTCAGACCTTTACCTGGATAACAGATACACTACTGATAGCTGCTTGCCATGATCCTTACCTGGATAATGGATAAGCTACTGATTGCAGCCGGGCCTGAGCCTTACCCTGATAACTGACACACTATTGATTCCCGCCTGCCCTGACCCTTGCTTGGGTAACATAACACTGTTGATTGCCACCTACCCTGACCCTTACCTGGATAATAAATACACTACTGATTGCCACCTGTCTTGACCCTTGCTTGGGTAACATAAACATGGCTTGGATAACATAAACGCTATTGATTGCCACCTGCCCTGACCCTTACCTGGATAATGAATACACTACTGATTGCCACCTGGCCTTACCCTTACCTGAATATTGAATACACTACTGATTGCTGCCGGCTCCGACACTTACCTTAGTAACAGATACACTACTATTTGCTGCCTGTCATGATACTTACCTGGATAATGGATTAGCTATTGATTGCAGCTGGCCCTGAGCCTTACCTGGATAACTGACATAACTATTAATTGCCGCTTGCCCTGACTCTTGCTTGGATAACATAAACGCTACTGATTGTCACCTGCCCTGACCCTTACCTGGATAATGAATACACTACTGATTGCCACCTGCCCTGATCTTTACCTGGATAATGAATACACTACTGATTGCTGCATGCCCTGATCCTTACCCAATTAATGGATAAGTTACTGATTGCCACCTTCCCTGACCCCTACTTGGATAAATGGCACAATTTTTATTACCACCTGCCCTGACCCTTGCCTGGATTACATAAACGCTACTGACTGATACCTGCCCTGACCCTTGCCTGGTTAATGAATACACTACTGATTACTGCCGACCCTGACCCTTACCTGGATAATGGATATGCTATTGATTGCTGCCTGCCCTGATCCTTACCTAGAAAATGGATAAGCTAAACATTGCTGCTTGCCCTAACCCTTGCTTGGATACGAACTCTGGCTCTTCCCCCAGCTAGCCAGTTCTGACGACTACATGCTTGACAACCAGTCAGCCACTAATCCTGGTCACTCCTGCATACCTGCCTTGAACCTTCTCCACTTCATGAAGCCATGTGACACTGTATGAAAACGCTTTTTTTCTCTGGGGGTTGCTGGAGAGCGTCCTGGTCCTGTAAATATACAGTGGGGACGGAAAGTATTCAGACCTCCTTACATTTTTCACTCTTTGTTATATTGCAGCCATTTGCTAAAATCATTTAAGTTCATTTTTTTCCTCATTAATGTACACACAGCACCCCATATTGACAGAAAAACACAGAATTGTTGACATTTTTGCAGATTTATTAAAAAAGAAAAACTGAAATATCACATGGTCCTAAGTATTCAGACCCTTTGCTCAGTATTTAGTAGAAGCACCCTTTTGATCTAATACAGCCATGAGTCTTTTTGGGAAAGATGCAACAAGTTTTTCACACCCGGATTTGGGGATCCTCTGCCATTCCTCCTTGCAGATCCTCTCCAGTTCTGTCAGGTTGGATGGTAAACGTTGGTGGACAGCCATTTTTAGGTCTCTCCAGAGATGTTCAATTGGGTTTAAGTCAGAGCTCTGGCTGGGCCATTCAAGAAAAGTCACGGAGTTGTTGTGAAGCCACTCCTTCGTTATTTTAGCTGTGTGCTTAGGGTCATTGTCTTGTTGGAAGGTAAACCTCCAGCCCAGTCTGAGGTCCTGAGCACTCTGGAGAAGGTTTTTGTCCAGGATATCCCTTTACTTGGCCGCATTCATCTTTCCCTCGATTGCAAGCAGTCGTCCTGTCCTTGCAGCTGAAAAACACCCCCACAGCATGATGCTGCCACCACCATGCTTCACTGTTGGGACTGTATTGGACAGGTGATGAGCAGTGCCTGGTTTTCTCCACACATACCGCTTAGAATCAAGGCCAAATAGTTCTATCTTGGTCTCATCAGACCAAAGAATCTTATTTCTCACCATCTTGGAGTTCTTCAGGTGTTTTTTTAGCAAACTCCATGCGGGCTTTCATGTGTCTTGCACTGAGGAGAGGCTTCCGTCGGGCCACTCTGCCATAAAGCCCCGACTGGTGGAGGGCTGCAGTGATAGTTGACTTTCTACAACTTTCTCCCATCTCCCGACTGCATCTCTGGAGCTCAGCCACAGTGATCTTTGGGTTCTTCTTTACCTCTCTCACCAAGGCTCTTCTTCCCCGATAGCTCAGTTTGGGCGGACGGACAGCTCTAGGAAGGGTTCTGGTCGTCCCAAACGTCTTCCATTTAAGGATTATGGAGGCCACTGTGCTCTTAGGAACCTTAAGTGCAGCAGAATTTTTTTGTAACCTTGGCCAGATCTGTGCCTTGCCACAATTCTGTCTCTGAGCTCTTCAGGCAGTTCCTTTGACCTCATGATTCTCATTTGCTCTGACATGCACTGTGAGCTGTAAGGTCTTATATAGAAAGGTGTGTGGCTTTCCTAATCAAGTCCAATCAGTATAATCAAACACATCTGGACTCAAATGAAGGTGTAGAGCCATCTCAAGGATGATCAGAAGAAATGGACAGCACCTGAGTTGAATATATGAGTGTCACAGCAAAGGGTCTGAATACTTAGGACCATGTGATATTTCAGTTTTTCTTTTTTAATAAATCTGCAAAAAATGATTCTGTGTTTTTCGGTCAATATGGGGTGCTGTGTGTACATTAATGAGGAAAAAAATGAACTTAAATGATTTTAGCAAATGGCTGCAATATAACAAAGAGTGAAAAATTTAAGGGGGTCTGAATACTTTCCGTCCCCACTGTATATATATCTATAGCACTGCACCTTAAATCTTGGGGTCATCCAAGTATTGGTAGGCATACCAGTCTTAAAGAAAAGGCAACTGACATAGATAAAAATGTGCATAAGTCTCACTATTTTTGCAGAACTGGATGCAAACTGGTAAACCTTACATCATGGGTGTCCAACTTGTGGCTCTCCAGTTGTTGCAGGACTATAAGCCCCATCATGCCTCTGCCTTTGGGATTCATGCTTGTAACTGTCAGAATTGCAATGCCTCATGGGACTAGTTCCACAACAGCTGGAGGGCCACAGGTTTCCTTACATACTGGTGTATAGATGGTCACTGACTGTAAAAAGAGCACATGGCATGATTGGGGCAAGTTAATATTCGAGTTGTTGATATCAGCATTTTGAAAAGACCTTCGTCAACGGCAGCCCATGTACTTCTCTCATTATGGGCTTTCTCTAATTTATTTCAGCCCCCCGTTAAGTACTATCAAAACACTAACTACGCAGTTCTCACTTATGTTGTCATCTCTGCAGTTCACCAGTCACCCGGTACACGCTTTACCCCACAACCTACAAAGAGGTGTCTGCTTTGCAAAAAGACGGAACCTCGTTTAAGCTGGAAGCGGAGCAAAACCGTCTTTTGCAACGATGAACAACCCGCGAGCCGGCACCCACAGCCTGTCTAGCGCCGGCGTTCGCTCGTTCTGAATTTGCCAGCTAACAAATCCCCATTGTGGGAACGACACACAGGATTGTCATTTGGAAAGTAGGTTGCTGCTTCTTTGAAAAACCACTAGCAACTCTTGAAAGAGTGAGCCTCCTTCCCTCCTCGCCTTTGATCACAGCGCAGTCTTATTAAATCTCGTGTTTTGTCTTAGCCGTCAAGCCTGACAACAGTCACCTAGAAGCCCTCACATTACATAATTTCTCCCAATAAATGAACGCGGAGAAGCGGGGTATTCCTTTGTATTTTAATGCGACTACTTTGTACTCGGCGCTGTAATCCAAAGGCCACCGTGGTGAGTCTCTGCACCTCTACGCGGCTCTGATTTAATTATTAGGCCTTAGAGCGAAAAAGCGCCTTCAAAGGCGTCTTTCTGCGCAGGCCTCAATAGAGTTAAAGGAGAACCATTTTAAGCTGATGAGCTGACACTTGTCGACGCAAATATATTAAATAAATCATGATTCGTTTTGGGGCAAAGTCAGACTTACATCAATTTTTCGGAAAAAGCTGGATTCTAATGAGTGACAGACCAGTGTTGTCTGTCACTTCCTCGAGTAATGGCCCCAAGCTGACACTGCTCTGTGGGAGCTTAATACTTCTGAACAAAAGTTGTTTTGGAGTGAGACAGACAAGGTAGCAATCCCAAGGTGACTGCAAGGAATGGCTAATGATAGGAAAGACATATTTACCGGCAGCAGAGATGTAAGTGGTGACAGCTGACAGGGTTTGATTGTAATAAATACACTTGATGAAGAGAAGGTTGACAGGTGGGAAGACAGAGGACTGTAAGAACTTGCTCGGCTAACAAACCAGAGTAGTATTACCATTATTAATATTAATAATAATAATAATGCTAAAAAAAAAAAAATTTTTTTGATCCTTTAACCTCCCCAATAACTTTCCTTTTAATAAAGTATTTCGATCCAAATAAGAACAAAGGAAAGAATAAGAACGTATCTGCCATGGCAAAATGGGCCGAAGGTGTAAAAAATGCCCGAATACAAATGTAACTTTTTGAAGATATACAATGTGTTTTCAGTGAGAATATGTCAAGGGTAAAATACACACGATACAATGTTTCAATTTCTTTGTATCAGGGACTAATCCTACGGTTGTTGGCGGATTAATAAATTGCATAATGGAGAAAGGAACAAAAAAAAAAATGATTTCAAATCTTGCTTATGTCTTTCCTCGGGAGAATTGTGTTGGAAGAGTAGACGGAGGGGAAAAAATTGAGAGAAGAATGAGCATGGGACAAGAAATGAGGACGGGAAGACGTTGAAGAAAGATATAGAAGGTTTGAATTGATATATTCCAATTAAAGTTGGTGGTGAAAGGTAGAGATGAGCAAATTTAAGAGTTTTTTTTATTTCTCAGAACTTTTTATAAAAATTGGGTGATTGTAGTAAAATTTCACAGTTTTGGTGAAATGTATTGAGTCAAGGAGGAAGGTGAAATCAAGGTGTTTTTTTTAAGGATGCAACTGACTTTAACCCTTTCGCTTCCTGAGCTTTTTTTTTTTTTTTATTTGGCACACACATTATTATTATCATTATTATATTATGCACACTAGCATTTTTCATAAGCTCAAAAAAAGCTAGAAAAAAAAACGCCGGATAAAATATGTTGATAATAGCATTTTTTTGTGCCAGCTTCTAGTATTTTAGTAGCTTTTAGGAGCTTTTAGGAGTATTATCATTTGATTAGCTTTTTTGCAGTAAATTAAAAAAATAAATAAATAAACAAAAGCTCAAAAAAGCTGATAGGAGCATTTTAGTAGCATTTAGAAGCAGATAGGAACATTTAGGAGCATTCAGTGTTTTTTTTTTTCTGCTGTAAAAATGCTCCAAAAAAGTCTACAAAAACAATTTTTTTTCAGCTCCTAGACGCTGAAGCTCAAAAAATGCTAATAGCCTAAAGTAGTGTGCATGGATACATAGGATAACACTATTTCGCTTCTAGGAGCAGAAAAAAATGATAATAACATTCTTCTAGGAGCTTAAAAAACCACTAATGTACATGGAGCCATGCACACTAGTATTTTTCGTAAGCTCAAAAAAAAAAACTAGAAAAAAAAAAAACACTGGATGAAAAATGCTGATAATAGCATTTTTGTCCCAGCTTCTAGTAGCATTTTAGAAGCTTTTAGGTGCATCAGCATTTTATTTGCGTTTTTAAATTGTAAACAAACCATGGCTGCAAATTTGTTTACATCCTTAAGCTGCCATGCTGTAATATTTACGGCAACAGCAGCAAAAGAGTTACAGCTCCTTTAGCCTATCCAAAAACTGCCCATTTTTAGCCTATTTTTTTTACATTTTTTTTTACAGGGAAAGAAAAAAGAATGAAATATGCATTTCAAAGGAAATCACACATATAAAGAATATCAATTAAAATAAACACAACTACCCAAAATACACCCCCACCCAAGAAAAAAAACAACCTCTTGAAATAAAGAAAATAAAAACTTATTTTTTTTTTTTGTTAAATAAAACTTCACTATAGCAGCTAAATGGGTGAAATGGATTGTTTTCAATAAAATCAGTAATTTATTGCCAAAATCAATTTTTGCCGACATCATTCCGCTTATACCTAGTGAAAGACTCTGAGGGTGTTGCTTAAATCCAAACTACATTTATGTGATGCTTGGAGAAATTGGTTTTAAAGGGAAACAGTGGTGTATTTTCAGTCAGAGGAGAATTTGATTTATTTTTGCATAGTTTACTTGAAAATAGGATTTGCTGTGACTGTTGCACATGCTTGCTGAGTCATAGTTCCATTACTGTATAACATACAGAAATATGTAAAATGCTCCCTCTAGTGGTCACTTGTATAACGGGAAGTAAAAACTTGTATAACGCTTAGCAAAACTGTTCCACCAACCTGCATAACTTAAAGGGGTTTTCAATTGAGAAGGTTTTATTTTATCCTAATGAATTCTATGCATTAAGATAAAAAATCTTCTGTGTAGTAGCAGCCCCCTCAGCCCGCCTAATACTTAGAAGTAATTGGAAAAAGTTCTGGACAGCCGCACTCAAAATGATATGTTGCCTTTATTGAATAAAAGTCATCAAAGATACATGCCACAGAAGAAAAATGCAGGAAAGCTGACGCGTTTCACACTGTAGTCAGTGCTTAATCATAGCTTAGCTATAATAAAGCACTGACTACAGTGTGAAACGCATCAGCTTTCCTGCTGTGTCATGTATCTTTGATGACTTTTATTTAATAAAGGCAACATATCATTTTGAGTGCGGCTGACCAGGACTTTATCCAATTACTTCATTGTACAAGCATTGCCAGCACCTCTTGCTTCCAGCATGGAGGAGATGTTCGTTCCCAATCGGCCTTCCTAGAAGCGGTGATATCTTTCTTTCTCCGCCTAATACTTACCTGAGTCCATCTCTATCCAGCAATGTACACCGGTGCCTCGGCTGTCCGGGACTCTCCCTCCTGACTGGCTGAGACACAGCAGCGGCGCCATTGACTCCCATGGCTGTCACTCAAAGTCAGTTATCCAATCAGGAGAGAGAGGGAGCGGGGCCGAACCACCGCTCCATGTCTGAATGGACACACTGAGCTGCCGTTCGGCTTGGGTGCCCCCACTCGACAGGAGGGAGGGGCCGGAGCTCCCAAGAGGGACCTGAGAAGAGGAGGATCTGGGCAAATAGAGCTGGGACAAAAATGCTATTATCAGCATTTTTCATCCAGCGTTTTTTTTTCTAGGTTTTTTTTTGAGCTTACGAAAAATACTAGTGTGCATGGCTCCATGAACATTAATGTTTTTTTAAGCTCCTAGAAGATGTTATTAGCATTTTTTTCTGCTCCTAGAAGCTAAATAGTGTTATCCTATGTATCCATGCACACTACTTTAGGCTATTAGCATTTTTTGAGCTTCAGCGTCTAGGCCCCCTCTGCACAGAGGAGGTAAGTATAACATATTTGTTATTTTTAAAGAAAAAAAGACGAGACTTTAGTATCACTTTAAAGCAGTAATAAACCCAAAAGCAAATGTTTATTATATTGCAGCTTACCAATTCCTATACGTAATGGCTGCATTTGTTTTCTTTTTAGGCTTTCTATCTTCTATTTTCATCTGGGGATCCAGCCAGTGAGTCTGTTGTTTTTCAAAAGAATAGTAGAAAGTAGGGATGCGCCGATACCAGTTTTTTAACACAGAGTACGAGTACCTATACTTTACCTCAAGTACTCACCGATACCAATTACCGATACCTGTTTTTTTGTGTCATGTGACAGTTTTTTAAAAAAAATAATGAAAAATGATTGCATTTTCTTTACAATATGAGCAATTGTAACTCAAAAGACATTATGAAAGAAATAAAACATTTTTTATTTGCTGGTCACAAAGCTGTGACAGTTCAAATTGCACAGAACATGTTAAATGATAAATGTCAATGACATGTACATTGCAAGTTCACAAGTTTGCTTAGGAATGAGGCAATACAGTTAAATAATGTTAGGCATGAGGAGGAGCAACTAGAACAGTACCTGAAAACTTACATTATTTTGTAAACATTTAAAAAAAAAAAAAAAAAAAAAATTTTAAGTGCTTGCTTCTAGTTCAACTTCTTACGAAACTTGTGAAAGAAACATTTCACGGAACAAAATGATGTGTGTTCATTTCTGGATGACAAGGACTTAGCAGCAGTAAGGCCCCATACACAATACAGCACAAAGTAGCTGCTCCTAACAGGTGTTTGAGCTGTTTTTGAGCGTTTTGTTTGCCTGTTAACTCAATGCCTCCATGTTAGGCTATGTGTCCCTCATGCATTGCACACTATAGGGTTTTCACTTTTCAGAAATTTAGTGGCAGGGCAGTCTAGAGGCAGAAAAAAAAAATTCAAAGGGTAATATGGAGGAGAGTTAACAGGAAGAGAAAACGCTTAAAAAAAATGCTCAAACAGGGGGTAGATTACTTTTCCAATTTTTACGCAAGTGGCAAGTTTTTTTTAACCGGTTCCCGATCGGCTCAGGCACATATACTGCGGCACAATAGCTCTCCTGGGCGAAATCCCGTATGGGTACTTCCTTGCCCTTAGTGGCCGCGCGCGCAGCCGCTGCATGGCGGGCACGATCGGCGCCAGCCACGCGCGATTGCGTGCACGAGCGCCAGCACAGGGATTTGTGTGTGTAGACGCACAAAATCCCTGTGCTGTCAGGGCAGAGGAGACATGTCGTTTGTTCCTACTAAGTAGGAACAATGATATGTCTCCTCCCCTAGTAACTCCCATCCCCATACAGTAAGAACACGCTGAGGGAACACACATTTAACCCCTTGATCACCCCCTAGTGTTAACCCCTTCCTAGCCAGTGACATTTACACAGTAATCAGTGCATTTTTATAGCACTGATCATCGCTGTATAAATGTCAATGGTCCTAAAAATGTGTCAAAAGGGTCTGATCTGTCCTGCAGGCAGTTCTGTCCACAACAGTGCAGATCCTGCAGGCAGTTCTGTCCTCATCACCTGATGAGGACAGAACTGCCTGCAGGATCTGCACTGTCTATCAGACATATGCTGGGATTTTTAGCGTTATATTTGGAGAAGACACTTCCATGAAGTCCCCTGGGATCCCTTCTTCTCCCGATTGCCAAGGTCTTCCCCCCATTGCCGGTGTGCAATACAAGCTGGTTTGACCCTTACAGTATATGCTGCTTTGGGTTCAAACCCTCCGGTAAGCTTCCACCTTCACTGGCTGTGGGAATTGCATGTTTTCATGAAGACACTGTGGTGTGGTGTATCGAATTGGCCTTTTTACTTACCAACCAACAAGATCTAATATATACATATAGTGGACTAATCAGTAACCAGCTGTGCATTACTTTTTATATAGTCTATATAGAGTTACACGGTGGTGACGGTATTTTGCATACTCTTCATAGGTGGTGACCATTAAGGTCCTCATTTTCTATGGACTTTAGTTAATAGTCCACTGATGGACACTTAATTTGTTTTTGATGGACATTTACTATTTATTTAAAGCACCGGATATTCACTTATTTTAATTTCACAATTTGTATATTGAGAGTGCATTTTCATTTTCATTTAGCGCTACACTTTTTGGTTTTTATTGGTTTATTTAGCAATTATTCTTTTTGCTGTGTTAGCGGCTCATACTTTAGAGCAAGCGCAATTTTATCACTGGTGTTCTTGTACACACTACAAAGTACACTTAGGGGTGTGCTTTTAGTCCATCCTCGAAGGGGTAGGACCTCTACCCTGATCCCCCGGGGCGCAAGGCTCCTGATAGGGACTAAGGTTTCCAATGGTCTGCCAGACCCCATTCCTCTAGGTCAGCCGACCATCGAATATTTGGTCGAGGGGTTCTCCCAGAGAGGGACCCCCCTAGGGGCAGGGGAGGAAGGAACCTGAGGGACACACATCCTCCCCCTAGATGCCCAAGGACTCACACCCTTCATCCGTGAGAAAAACACACACAAAAGTGAAAGTAGTGACAAACAGTGGGACCAAAATAATAAAGAAGTGGCCGTGCAGCGCAATGGCTAGGAGACTCCTAAACTGGTCAAGGTACTCTGGTCCACTTGCGCCCCCTAGTGCCACAGGAGGGACTGTTGTCCTGTTCTTTTCAGCTGCCCAGGCACAGTAGTGTGTACTCTCTCCCGTTGCAGCTACTGAGCTCATCATAGGCAACAGGAGAAAGTACACACTGCGCATGTGCAACCCACCCCTTTTCTTCTTCGGGTGTCAGCTCTTTCAATCATGGATGCTCAGTATCACAGGTGGGCATTACCTAGAAAAGTCTGCATGCAAACACAGCCTGCCTAGGAACACCAACCCCCCCCAGTCTGACACCGACCTATCAAGGAATTTTGATATTTGCATAACTCCTCCCAAGAGCCAGCCCACTACTTTTATCAGGGCTGATAGCGCTTTGTAGAGCACCCTGCTGGCTCCTCCTACCAGCCATTGTCTGCCTGCATTGCCTAGAGGAGTACAGAGACCCATAAATGACAGCACTGGGGCTAAAATAAATGATGTAATGGAAATAGAAAGGTTTTACTAAAACATGCAAATAGCATGTAGATTATGGGGGAGGAGAGAATAACCAGGATGGCAAGATATCAGCTGATTAACCACTTAAGGACCGCCCCCACATACATATACTGCGGCAGGGCAGCCCTTTTGCGCAAAATCACGTACCTGTACTTAATTCTCGTGATCGGCTCTTGGGTGCACATGTGTGCCGTCTGAGCCCTGCTCCAGCGACAGCCAATCAGCGGGTCCGGCAGTCGTTCGAAGAGAGGTAGAACAGAGCTCTGCCTATGTAAACAAGGCAGACAGCTGTTCTGCCAGAAAGGAAAATGGAGATTTCATGTTTTTGCTAAGCAGAAACATGGATCTCTGTTTTCCTTTAGTCAAAGCACTCCCCCTACAGTTAGAAAGCACCCCCAGGGAACACAGTTAACCCTTTGATTGCCCCTGATGTTAACCCCTTCTCTGCCAGTGCCATTAATACAGTGTCAGTGCATTTTTTTAGCACTGATCACTGTATTGGTGTCACCTGTCCCCAAAAAGTGTCACTTCGTGCCAGATTTGTCCGCTGCAATGTAGCAGTCCCGCTAAAAATCGCTGATCGCCGCCATTACTAATAAAAAAATAAAAAATAAATAAACATTCCATAAAAATATCCCATAGTTTGTAGACACTATAACTTTTGCGCAAACCAATCAATATATGCGTTTATTGGGATTTTTTTTCCCATAAATATGTAGCAGAATACATATTGTCCTAAATTGATGAAGAAGTTAGATTTTTTTACATTTTTTTATTGGGTATGGTTTATAGCAGAAAGTAAGAAATATTGTTCTTTTTTCAAAAAGTCCCTAAATCTATCCCATAGTTTGTAGATGCTATAACTTTTGCGCAAACCAATCAATATACGCTTATTGGGTTTTTTTTTTACCAGAATACATATTGGCCTAAATTGATGAAGAAATTCGATTTTTTACATTTTTTTTATTGGAAATGTTTTATAGCAGAAAGTAAAAAATATTTTTTTTTTTTTTCAGAATTTTCTGTCTTTTTTTGTTTATAGCGCAAAAAATAAAACCCACAGAGGTGATTGAGTACCACCAAAAGAAAGTTTTACTTGTGGAAAAAACAGGACGCCATTTTTATTTGGGTACAGCGTCACACGACCGCGCAATTGTCAGTTAAAGCGACGCAGTGCCGAATCGAAAAAAATTGTCTGGTCAGGAAGGGGGGGTAAAACCTTCCGGAGCTGAAGTGGTTAAACTTTTCAATCCCAGTTTTCTTCCAACTGCTTCATTCAAAGGCCAGAAATTAGGACCCCTTTTTCTAAAAGTTTTTTTTTTTTTTTTTCCCGAGCTTCAGTCTGATTTCATCAAGCTCATCTTCTCCTATGGCTGCGATAAGGGAGCCAGCGATGGGTTAACCTCACAGCGCTGTCACCTAACAATCATAAGGAGCTGTTTAACTTTTTAGCCTTGACATTAAAAACTATATTCTGCATTGAGGATCGGAGAACGGTACATCTGCAATTCTGTATTCCTTGTCCTTTTAATCAGAAAAAATGTCAGGTCTGTGTAAATAATAAGGTGTCACTCGGAGAATTCTGCACTACTAGAAGATAATTAGATATTAGCTTTACTCAGCCCTACAAGCATGAGACATGTGTCTATTATTATACCTCTTAAGTAATATTTGACTAGATTTCTTTTTATGCTGCATTCGGCTTCATTCATAAAGGATGAAAACAGTCTTTAGATTTTGTTTCGGGAGTGATTGAAACTTTCTCAGGTAAAGCAGATTTAAAAAAAAAAACAGAACTCTGGTGATATCATAGGCAAAACTTTTTAGTAGCATGCACAACATGGATGCGCAAATGTAATTTACTGCAAGTGTGTGCTAAGGGCACATACACCACAAGAATTTTGCAGTTGAATGATCCAATTAGTTTCATGAGTTAAAGTGGTTATTTACCCGGTTGTGGGTAATAGATGTACTACACACGCCCAAAAAACGTCATCAAAGTACCCGAGACGCGTGTAGTATGCCCTACCCCCCCCCCAAACTTGCAATTGCTGAACGTCAAAATAAGGAGTTGCAGTGTAAATACAGCTGCTGTAAAAAATGGACTTACACAGTGTTTATAAACATTGTTCACATGTGGGATCGGGAGATACAAAGTAATATTGTTCAGATGTGAAATAGAGAGGTACAAAGTAATATTGTTCAGATATGAGATAGGGAGATACAAAGACATATTGTTCAGATGTGAGATAGAGAGATACAAAGTAATATTGTTCAGATGTAGACATGTGTGGTGCGGCTCGTTTCGTTCCAAATGAAAATTCGGACAAATTTTCGTTTTTCGGGAATTCGGATGTATCCAAATTTCCGAACTCAAATAGTACCGAATTTAAATGAATCCAAAATACGAAAAAAAAAATTCGGACGAAATTCGAAATTGAAACGTTTTCTAATCGTTATCGAGTACTTTTTGAATTCGATTAGTTTTCAAATTGTAATTTGAAAACTTTTTTTCCAATTTCCAAAGAGAACAAAATAGAATAGAAAATAAAGGAATAGAAAATAAAGGAAGAGAATGTGTGGGAGCCCCCTGCAAACAAAAGAAGGAAGCAATGAGGTAGTCTAATAGAAAAGGTATAATAAAGATTGTTATAGATGCAGCTCAGCTCAATTGCCCACCATATTGCTGGAAAAAATGGTCCAAAAGGGAAATCATACCAATAGTTTAGCTTTGTGGGCATCTAAAGAGTTTAGACATCAAAAGCCATCATATACTGTAAAAAGAAAATACCAATGTATCCCCTTTTTAGGCTGAGTAAATTTTAAAGCTAACTCAAAAATACAGAAAATATAAAGTGAACAGAACAGGCCTTTACCTTAAAACCCGTCCATAGAACAGGTAGTATATACCGTATTTATCGGCGTATTACACGCACCTTTTCCCCCTGAAAATTAGGAGCAAATTGTGTGTGCGTGTTATACGCCGATCCCTGCTACTTGGAGTGGAAGGAGGGGACGAGCGCCGCTGGATTACACCCAGCCGCGATCTCCTGTGTATCTGGCGCTCAGTCACAAACAGTCCCGCCCCCCTGGCCCGGCATTGGACCACTGTTCTGTCCATCATATGAGCCGGGTGGGACTGTGTGTGACTGAGTGCCGGATACACAGGAGATCGCGGCTGGGTGTAATCCAGCACTGGCGCGGCTGCAATCATCGGCAAAGGCGAGCCTGCAGATGTGTACTAAATAGACTGCAATGATGGGCATGCTAGCGGCTGCAGATGGGCACTAAACAGGCTGCAGTAATGGGCACATCAGAGGCTGCAGATGGGCACTAAACAGGCTGCAGTAATCGGCAGATTAGAGGCTGCAGATCGGCACTAAACAGGCTGCAATAATGGGCACATTAGAGGCTGCAGATGGGCACTAAACAGGCTGCAGTAATCGGCAGATTAGAGGCTGCAGATCGGCACTAAACAGGCTGCAATAATGGGCACATTAGAGGCTGCAGATGGGCATGCTAGCGGCTGCAGATGGGCACTAAACAGGCTGCAGTAATGGGCACATTAGAGGCTGCAGATGGGCATGTTAGAGGCTGCAGGTGGGCACTAAACAGGCTGCAATAATGGGCATATTAGAGGCTGCAGATGGGCATAGATCAGGCTGCATTGATGGGCACTGGTGAGGCTGTAGAGCACTTATTTTAAAATTTAAGGTTTTCTTCTGAAACTTCCCTCTTAAAGTTAAGGTGCGTGTTATACGCTGTTGCATGTTATACACCGATAAATACGGTATGTCAGAACCTCCTCAGCTATAACAATCAACAGGTGAGCCCTGATCCAAATAAGGCAGAGAACAAACAGTCCTGTGAAAATATAAAAGGTGCACAAAAGCACCCATCAGTATAAATAGAAAGGAGCAGATATCTAAGGTGCATAAAGGCATCCATCAGGATAAATAGCAATGGAGCATAGATAGTATTAAAAGTACTAAAGCCAGCATAGCTCACCTTATATTAAGGATAATAAGGTAAATAACTAGAGTATCATTCCACAAAGATTCAACATACATCCACTGCGTCCACGGATAAGATCCCTAATGTAAAGAATGCATATGGAGTAACATTGTACCATGAGCTTCCAAAAGGATATGATGGTAAGGTATACAAAAATTGACTCACCATCCACAGGGCGGAGAGAGTGACACCTCCAGCAGAGTACTAAGCTCTGCAAAGCCCTCTCTTTTCCACGTGAGGCTCCTGCCCGGCGCCGCCCACCAGCCAAGTCGGCGTGTGACATCACCGGGCCAGCCCCGCAGCGCGCATGCGCCAGAACGGTGCATGCGCAATATCTTGAAATGGGCATTCACACAGAACATGGATACCGTCCGTGCAGTGTGTTGCCACTAAGACAGCGAGAGCGAAGGCCGCAAACCTGCAGCCCCACCCTCTCTGCGGAGCCACACCCCGCCGGGACGGACCAACCGGGATCTTCTCAGATCCCCCGCAGGCTGGTAGCTTGAGGAGAAAAAAAAAGCAGATCACTGGTGGCTGTGAGAGGGTCATCCGTCCCGATAGTGGAGAGCCTCTGCAGAGGCTTCTGTGCCCACCTATGCCACCTACCAGTGCCCACCAGCACCATCTACCAGTGCCCACAGTACCACCCATCAGTGCCCACAGTGTCACCTATCAGTGGCCACAGTGCCACCTATAAATGTCACCAATCAGTGCCTCATCACCAGTGCTGCCTATCAATACCACCTACCAGTGCCCATCAGTGCCACCTACCAGTGTCTATCAGTGCAACCTACCAGTGCCCATCAGTGCCACCTATCAGTGCCCATCGGTGACATCTATCAGTGACCATCAGTGCCACCCATCAGGGCCCATCAGTGTCGCCTTATCTTTGCCTATCAGTTTCGACTTATCTGTGCCCATCAGTGCCCATCAGTGCAGCCTCATCAGCGAATATCAATGAAGGAGAAAAATTACCCGTTTGCAAAATTTTATAACAAACTATGAATTTTTTTCCAAAATTTCTGTCTTTTTTTGTTTGTTTAGAAAAAGATAAAAACCCAAGTGGTGATTAAATACCACCAAAAGAAAGCTCTATTTGTGTGAAAAATTGATAAAAATTTCATTTGAGTACAGTGTAGCATGACCGCGCAATTGTCATTCAAAGTGTGACAGTGCTGAAAGCTAAAAATTGGTCTGGCCAGGAGGGGGTTTAAGTGCCCAGTAAGCAAGAGGTTAAAGTGTTAGTTCACCTTTACAGGTGAATGAGACACCGGACGCCCTCCCATACCCCTGGTACTCGCTGTACTTGCCTCCAGGGTTGTCGAGGAGGGAAGGCAAGATTAAACTCCAGCTTTAACTCTTTATTAAAAATTGATTCTTAAGAGCCTAAAACTTCCAGACAAACACGGCCACACACTTGAAAAAGAAACTCTTTTGATTACAAGCACAAAAATTAGAGCAGATCTGATAAAGTCAAAGCGGGTCTTTTGATGTTATCCCCAACAACACACGTCCTCGAAGTTCCAGCACCGGAGAGGAAGACTTTAGCAGATGTAGATGGGCTCGGTGAGTTGACTCAGGCTGCCAGCTGCGGGCATGCCCAAGGGGTGGTTGGCTAGCTGCATCGATCCTGCAGGCTAGGAGCAGTTGCTGAGGATTTAAAACTCTTTTATTTAAGAATTTGCAAAACCTGTGCTCTGGTCAGCCCATGACAGCCCCGGCCGTGCCACGTCTCCGGCACTGATCAATGCACAGCTGACAAGACGCTGTCTTCTCTTCCGAGTCCAACACACCGCCTTGTATATTGCTTATTCTGCAATAAGAAGTTGTGACATCGACTTTGAGAGTTTTTCTTTGCTCGATCTTCATTTTTATTTTTAAGATCAGTTCTGAGAAAAAAATAAAAAATAAAATGACAGAGAAGTTGAAAAAAGGACACACGACCGGACTTTCTGGCAGAAAAGTTCAGACGGAATCATTTCATCGGATATTCCGATCGTGTGTGGGCTACATCAAACTTTTTCTTTTGAAAATTCTGAGGACCTAGAAATAGAACATGTTTTAAATCTTTCCGATGGAATCAATTCTTATCGGGAAAACCGTTCGTCTGTATGCTATTCCGACGGACCAAAAACAACGCAAGGACAGCTATTGGCTACTGGCTATTTAACTTCCTTTTTCTAGTCCGTCATACATGTTGTATGTCACCGCGTTCTAAACGATTGGACTTTGGTGTGATCGTGTATACGCAAGTCCATTTCAGCGGAACTCTGTCAGAAAAACCTCCAGAGTTTATTCTGACGAAAAAAACAGTCGTGTGTACGCGGCATTAGAGTTTGGTGGAAATGAATTTCCTGCAAAACAAACGTTCTCTTTGCAAAGGGAATTTTCACTTAGTCTAGTGAATGAGGGGCTGTTGTACTGACTTCAATCATCCAATCAAGTGAAAGCAAAGATCTTGTTTTATTTAATATTTCCCTACAATTGATGGAGTATTCTTTGCAAAGTGAAAATTCACCTTGAAAGTGAACATGCTCCACCCCTTTATTGAATCGGGGTCAATGATCTTGATCTAGAACAAGCATGCAACCAGTGAATTGCTGGGACAAATGATATGATCAGTAAACTCTATGTAAAGTGACTTTGTATAAACTAAAAGAGGGGAGGAGGAAGCAGTGCTGGATCAGTAATCTGTATATAAGGCAGTGTTGCCAACCGCCCATTAATTTACGGGCAGCACGTAAATCTCACCCCAATTTCGGGCTGCCCGTAAATGCCCATTACAGGCAGCTGTGCCCGTAAAAAAAGACGGCTGCGGGCCGATTTTGCACCGTTTTGAAGCCTGCCGGGCTTGGAAAAACTGGTACACGCTCGGCCGGGTGAGAGCATGCACAATGACGTGAAAGCGCCATTTTTGAATGGCAGGCGCTCGTTCTTGGCGGCGTCTCGCAGAGGAGGAGGAGGTCGGTCTCTGCCTGGAATGGAGCGCTGAACAGAGCACCGCTAGAGTAGAGTAGAGCCTCTGGCCCCCTGTACCTTGTCCGCACAGCCTTTGGCCCCCATACCATGTCCGCACAGCCTCTGACCCCCTGTGCCATGTCCTCACAGCCTCTGACCGCCTGTACCATGTCCGCACAGCCTCCGACCCCCTGTGACATGTCCGCACAGCCTCTGACCCCCTGTACCATTTCTGCACAGCCTCTGGGCCCCTGTACCATGTCCGCACAGCCTCTGGCCCCCTGTACCATGTCCGCACAGCCTCTGGCCCCCTGTACCATGTCCGCACAGCCTCTGGCCCCCTGTACCATGTCCGAACAGCCCCTGGCCCCTGTACCATGTCCGCACAGCTCCTGGCCCCCTGTACCATGTCCACACAGTCTCTGGCCCCCTGTAGCATGTCCGCACAGCCTCTGGCCCCCTATACCATGTCCGCACAGCCCCTGGTCCCCTGCACCATGTCTGCACAGCCTCTGGCCCCCTGTACCATGTCCGCACAGCCTCTGACCCCCTGTACCATGTCCGCACAGCCTCTGATCCCCTGTACCATGTCCGCACAGCCCCTGGTCCCCTGCACCATGTCCGCACAGCCTCTGGCCTCCTGTACCATGTCCGCACAGCCTCTGGCCCCCGTACCATGTCCGCACAGCCTCTGATCCCCTGTACCATGTCCGCACAGCCTCGGACCCCCTGTACCGTGTCCGCACAGCCTCTGACCTCCTGTACTATGTCCGAACAGCCCCTGGCCCCTGTACCATGTCCGCACAGCTCCTGGCCCCCTGTACCATGTCCACACAGTCTCTGGCCCCCTGTAGCATGTCCACACAGCCTCTGGCCCCCTATACCATGTCCGCACAGCCTCTGGTCCCCTGCACCATGTCCGCACAGCCTCTGGCCCCCTGTACCATGTTCGCACAGCTCCTGGCCCCCTGTACCATGTCCGCACAGCCTCTGACCCCCTGTACCATGTCCGCACAGCCTCTGACCCCCTGTACCATGTCCGCACAGCCTCTGGCCCCCTATACCATGTCCACACAGCCTCTGGTCCCCTGCACCATGTCCGCACAGCCTCTGGCCCCCTGTACCATGTTCACACAGCTCCTGGCCTCCTGTGCCATGTCCGCACAGCCTCTGGCCCCCTGTACATGTCCGCACAGCCTCTGGCCCCCTGTACATGTCCGCACAGCCTGTGGCCCCCTGTACCATGTCTGCACAACCTCTGACCCCCTGAACCATGTCCGCACAGCCTGTGGCCCCCTGTGCCCTGTCCGCACAGCCTCTGACCCCCTGTACCATGTTCGCACAGCCTCTGGCCCCCTATACCATGTCCGCACAGCCTCTGGTCCCCTGCACCATGTCCGCACAGCCTCTGGCCCCCTATACCATGTTCGCACAGCTCCTGGCCCTCTGTACCATGTCCGCACAGCCTCTGGCCCCCTGTACTATGTCCGCACAGCCTCTGGACCCCTGTACTATGTCCGCACAGCCTCTGGCCCCCTGTACCATGTTCGCACAGCTCCTGGCCCTCTGTACCATGTTCGCACAGCCTCTGGCCCCCTGTACCATGTCCGCACAGCCTCTGGCCCCTGTACCATGTCAGCACAGCCTCTGACCCCCTGTGCCATGTCCGCACAGCCTCTGGCCCCCTGTACTATGTCCGCACAGCCTCTGACCCCCTGTACCATGTCCGCACTGCCTCTGACCCCTGTACCATGTCCGCACAGCCTCTGGCCCCCTGAACCATGTCCGCACTGCCTCTGACCCCCTGTACCATGTCCGCACAGCCTCTGGCCCCCTGTACCATGTCCGCACAGGCATTTAGATACTTGTTTGCAGTGTCAATAAAATATGTGGCTCTGTCAGTAAATTTCGTGATTTTTGTCAGTAAAAAAAGTGCCGTTTGTAAATGTTGGCGTCCTGCCAGTAAATTTCACTTTGGGGGGTTGACAACGTTGATATAAAGGGGACAGTGTGTGTTATCAGATAGTGGAGGAGGAAACAGCGCTGGATCAGTAATCTGTATATAAGGTGACTGTGTGTGTATTGTCAGATAGTGGAGGAGGAAGCTGTGTGATCATTTAACTTGGCAAAAACTCAGATGGGTTTGGAATTTTCTAAATTGTATATAAAATCTGATATGAATGTGGAAATGATGCAGCATCACATGAATCCCCAGTCTATGGTCAGCTTCTCCCTGGATGGGGGATGGGAACTCTGGTCAGCAGGATGGCGCTCTCAGGATGTAACGCACACCTACCATTTAATTCCACCTGGAGCATAACATTAATGGAGTTATTGAACCATCCAGCACAGGAGGTATGATGGGATGAAGGTGGAGTCTCCTGGCTGCATCAGCTGATTGCACAAGCTAATCATTTAAAAAAAATGATGTTTAATGGGATACAGATGTTCAGAATAGAATCCTAGTCATCAGTGCAGTGGTAATGCTACCCGAGAGGTACCTGTGATGGGCCATTGCAAGCCATGGTAGACATAACATCATACCTTCCCTGCTGGGTGGAATTATATACAAACAGCGAAAAGATCTAGCAACTGCAATTTGCATCGCAGGGATCATTGGAAAATGTTGGTTCCACACATATTATGCTGAACTCGAAATAAGCAGATAAAAAAAAATATAATGAGGCTGTTTAATCTGTCAAAGGATTTGTATTTTTGTCCATCCAGTCCTGAGATTTACACAGCTGTGCCACACAGAACATCCCCATCTGAAAGGGCAGGAGACCTGATTGTTCTCTGCTGCAGTTCTACCCTAGCCTTTCATTGGAGAGTGAAAGGAGTAGCAGCTGACTGATGAGCGCATCTCTCTGTCACTTTGCTCTTTCCTCCTATCAGCATGTTAATTGTTAGCACATAAGCACCACATCATAACCCCTGATTGGCTCCTTCTGCTGTTTCTCCATCTCCCAGTCTGAGCTCTGCTGTACAGGGCTGCAAGATACTCTGTCTCCTTCAGGTACACTGTTTGCAGAATATATTTAATGATTACTGAGCTGCGTTCATTTTATTTCTGCCACTTTCACACAAAAGTTTTGGCTTGCCCTCCAGAAGGTTTACCCCCCTTCATGACCAGGCCAGTTTTTGCGAAAAGGCACCGCGTTACTTTAACTGACAATTACACCGTCATGCAATGCTGTACCCAGAGAAGGTTTATGTCATTTTGTTTCCCCACAAATAGAGCTTTCTTTTGGTGGTATTTGATCATTTTTGTGCTTTATTTGATTCATTTTTTGCGCTAAAAACAGAAAAAGACTGACAATTTTGAAAAAAAAAAAAATATTTTTTACTTTCTGCTATAAAACACACCCAATAAAAAATAAAAATAAAGAAATACAATTTATTAATATCTTATTAATATCTTTAGGCCAATATGTATTCTGCTACATATTTTTGGTAAAAAAAAATCCCAATAAGCGTATATTGATTGGTTTGCACAAAAGTTATAGTGTCTACAAGCTATGGGATATATACTGGAATTTAAAAAAATGTATTTTAGTAATGGCGGCAATCAGCAACTTATAGCGGGACTGCGTTATGGGAACCAGTGACACTAATACAATGATCAGTGCTAATAATATGCACTGTCACTGTACTAATGACACTGGCTGGGAAGGGGTTAAACATCTAGGACAATCAAAGGGTTAAATGTGTGCCTAGCCAGTGTCTATGTGTACCGTGTAGTGCTTTTACTAAGGGATGTGATGGATTTTATTTGAAAGAAAATCCATCACTTCCCTCCTGTCAGGACGGAGCTCAGCAGCCTCTCTCCTCGATGATCAGTGGGTGCCACCATAGCACGCAAGTGGTGAAAGAGCTCAGTAGTAGTCAGTAAACTACTGTCAGTGTCTCAAAAGTGACAGCTGTCATTGAAGCAGCTGGCCCATTAGAAGATTTCCTTTCACCTCCTGTTTAACCACTTGCCGAGTGCGCTAGAGCTGAATGACGGATAGTTCTGGGAGGCCTATCAGTGCCACCTACCAATGCCCATCAGTGCAGCTTCATCAGTGCCTTCCTGTGCCGCCTCATCAGTGCAGCCTATCAGTGCCCATCAATGCCCATCAGTGTTGTCTATCAGTGCCCATCAGTGCCTCCTCATCAGCGCACATCAGTGAAGGAAAAATAGTACCTGTTTGCAAAATTTTAGAACAAAGTATGAAAAAGTTTTTTTTTTTTTTCAAAAGTTACGGTCTTTTTTCTTTTGTTTAGCAAAAAAATAAAAAAACCCAGTGGTGATTAAATACCAACAAAAGAAAGTTCTATTTGTGGGAAAAAAATGATAAAAATGTTGTTTGGGTACAGAGTTGCTTGACTGTGCAATTGTCATTTAAAGTGCGACAGCGATGAAAGCTGAACATTCGCCTGGGCAGGAAGGGGGTAAAAGTGCCCCGTAGGCAAGTGGTTAAATGACAGCTAAAATGCTTTGGCTGGATACACTGATAAAAAAAAAATTGCATAACCGTTCAACCAACCTGGGGGTCCTAGTAGATGATAGGCTCAGCAATGGCATGCAATGCCAAGCTGCTGCTAACAAAGCAAACAGAATATTGGCATGTATTAAAAATCAACTCCAGAGATAAAATGATAATTCTCCCACTCGACAAGACTCTGGTCCAGCCGCACCTGGAATATGTTGTCCAGTTCTGGGCACCAGTCCTCAGGAAGGATGTACTGGAAATGGAGCAAGTACAAAGAAGGGCAACAAAGCTAATAAAGGGTCTGGAGGATCATAGTTATGAGGAAAGGTTGCGAGCACTGAACTTATTCTCTCTGGAGAAGAGACGCTTGAGAGGGGATATGATTTCAATTTACAAATACTGTACTGGTGACCCCTCAATAGGGATAAAACTTTTCCATGAAAGGGAATTAAGACACGTGGCCATTCACTAAAATTAGAAGAAAAGCAGTTTAACCTTAAACAACGTAGAGGGTTCTTTACTGTAATGCCCCGTACACACGGTCGGATTTTCCGACGGAAAATGTTCGATGGGAGCTTGTTGTAGGAAATTCCGACCGTGTGTAGGCTCCATTGGACATTTTCCATCGGAATTTCCGTCACAAAAAATTTGAGATCTGGATCTCAAATTTTCCGACAACAAAATCCTTTGTCGTAAAATTCCGATCGTGTGTACACAGTTCCGACTTACAAAGTTCCACGCATGCTCGGAATCAAGCAGAAGAGCCCCCTGGCTATTGAACTTAATTTTTCTCGTTTCATCGTACGTGTTGTACGTCACCGCGTTCTTGACGTTCGGAATTTCCGACAAGATTTGTGTGACCGTGTGTATGCAAGACAAGTTTGAGCCAACATCCGTCTGAAAAAATCCTAGGATTTTGTTGTCGGAGTGCCGTGTACAGGGCATAAGAGCGGCTAGGATGTGGAATTCTCTTCCATAGCCGGTGGTTTCAGCAGCATCGATAATTTCAAAAAACTATTAGATAAGCACCTGAACAACCACAACATACAGGGATATACAATGTAATGCTGACATATAATCACACACATATGTTGGACTTTATGGACTTGTGTCTTTTTTCAACCTCGCCTACTATGTAACTATGTAACAAGAGTGCATGCAAATTTGTTCTGTGCAAGTAGGTCAAAGTCAAATGATCTCAGGCTATATTCTGTGCACCACAAGTATGTGTGAATGGGAAGAATACTACATGCTGGCCAGTAGATGGTGCTGACTACCATAGGGAATAAGTATGCTCCTCATCTCCATCTAGTGGCCATATTGTGGTATTTCTGCATTCATACATGATTTGCAGAAGTTTGATTCTTCTAATTTTGTGAGTTGCCATTTGCTTTTACTAATAAACCTACGATTTAATGCTGCACTTAGTCTGGTGCCCCTCTGTTCCAGTTTTTTCTACAGAGAATATAGCCTGAGAACATTTTATTGTTTCCCCATTCTCACAGAAAACAATTTACTAGCAGTTTTGAAGGACAAACAGCTATGAGAATTGCACACACACACACACACACACACAGGCAGAATTTTGTCCTTCAAAATATTTTTTACTTTAGTTGAATTAGGGCAGATTTGAGTGGCTTACATAACCAGCTTTTTAAACAGGTATGATACAGCTGATACAAAAAAGGTGAGCAATCCAATCCAAGCTTAAACTTTACAACTGGATCTCTTTATGGATTTGCGACCACAAAAGGATTTCTGTTTCATAGATTTTTCTCTCTGGACCCTGAAGAGTGCGCATTGCTCAGGACGTGCCTTACAATCCTCGGAATCTTCTCAGCGTCTCTTCTGTCTTCCGCTTATTATGTACAGATGTTTCTTGGTTTGTCAAATATCTTGACTTGGCAATGAGCCCTCCTGAACTCGGCTCTTTCCTTTCCAACAGACAACCTGTAGCCATGCCATATTTTCTACTTGAAATAGAACTGACTAGGGGGGGGGAGGACTGTGATTGGGTGAAGTTTAATAAAGGTGAACGCCTTCCCTTCAGTCTTGCACAGGCTTCTCTCCTGTACTGAAATTGCTCCCTCTGATTTCACTGCACATTGTAAGCTTCCCACAAGGTGCTTTGGAAGATGTGGCTAGTCAGATAGAACCCACCTAATTTCCTGGCTGGAGAAGGTCCAGCGTCATCTATCCTTTTCCTCTCTTGTCTGCCTTGTCCCTGGCCCATCCCTTTTATTCTTTGGATTTCAGTTCTTCCAATCATGGAGGCTCAGCATCACATATGGGTGTCGCTTAGGGTGGTCCGAATGTGAATACATTCTGCCTTTAAACTCCTCTCCTTCAGACTGATATCTATTTGCATAACTCCTCCCAATTGTCTTAATATAGCCATGTGTCCATATAAGGTCAACAACATCACTAGCACCCCCTTTATATTTGCATAACTCCTCCCAATTGTCTTAATATAGCCATGTGTCCATATAAGGTCAACATCACTAGCATCCCCTTTACATTTGCATAACTCCTCCCAATTGTCTTAATATAGTCACGTGTCCATATAAGGTCAATGATGTCACTAGCATCACCTCCCTTTTGTTGCATGCAGCTGTTGGGCAGGGAATCCCCTGCATGGAGCTCATTGGGTTGGTGGGAATGCGTTCATATGACGCCTTGTTGGTGGTGGGGACATAGGGGAACTGAATGCCAGCAACTTTTTATAATTACTTTCACCAAGTGTTAGCCTGGTGATATTACTCTCTCTCTTGGTAGTTAATGCCCCGTGTGGCCCGAGGCCATACTACTGCACCGAGCCCCATGTTGGAAGGATAATGTCCTTACGGCGTCAGGGAAATAGCGCAAAACTCTTCCTCTTTCCTCCACCAGTTCTTTTATACACTTTACACTTACTCTTCAACCCACAGACATGGAGGGAAGCTGCTGTATACTTTGTGGGGCCTTGCACAGTCATGGTCCAGGCCCAGTCCATAAGAGAGTTCTTCTACACAGCAGGCCCTAATATAGGGTCCCTGCCACTTAAACCATACAGCCATCAATCCACCCCTCCGACAGAACCTCCATCACCAGCCACCACTGCCGTCTTCTCATTCCTTGTTACCTCTTACTTCTCCATCACCCTGAAAGTTATGGAGGCTTATACTTTGTTTCCAATTCACATATACTGTAGGATTTCACTTGCACGCCATACTCCTATTAAATCAGACCAGAGAATACACTTAACCAGGAAATGCGCGTGCTGAATAATTGGCATAGTTACACAACTTCCTCTTCATGCTATATGGGTACATTAATATAATGGATGAGCATCTTAATGAGACACAATGTACAGGGATATGGACAATTGTAGACACACACTCTGGATGGACTGGTGTCTTTATTCAACCTTACTAACCATGTAACTTATTTGTCATTATTTTCACAGCACGACTTGGTATTAGAAAACACTAACCATGAGTGAAAGAAAAGTTTTTGTGTTATTATTTGTTATCATATTCTCTGAAAAATGGCCAAGAAATCATAAATTCTGCCAGGGTATGTAAACTTATGAGCACAACTGTATTATGTAAAACTATTATGCCCTGTACACACTGGAAAATGTTTGATAGGACCTTGTTGTCAGAAATTCCGACCGTGTGTGGGCTCCATCACACATTTTCCATCGGAATTTCCGACACACAAAGTTTGAGAGCAGGCTATAAAATTTTCCGACAACAAAATCCATTGTCGGAAATTCCGATCCTGTGTACTCAAATCCAACGCACAAAGTGCCACGCATGCTCAGAATAAATTAAGAAATAAAAGGTATTGGCTACTGCCCCGTTTATAGTCCCGACGTACGTGTTTTACGTCACCGCGTTCAGAACGATTGGATTTTCCGACAACTTTGTGTGACCGTGTGTATGCAAGACAAGTTCGTGCCAACATCTGTCGGAAAAAATCCATGGATTTTATTGTCAGAATGTCCGATCAATGTCCGACCGTGTGTACGGGGCATTAGAACAGTTTTTTACATTTTAGAATGGGGTGCCTCAAGACTGTCCATAATTTTTGGAGGGCGCCTTGCGATTGTCTATAATTTTAAAGGGTGCCTTGACTGAAAAAAAAACGGTTGAGAAACACTGGTATAAATAGCAGTACTGGCACCTACTCTACCTACAACCTTCTTGCGGGTTTGGTGTGAACTTGGATTGGACCAAGTTTGGATTTGAACCCAGCTCATCCCTAATGGACTTTCCTTCACTTTGGAGAGATTTCCTCTTGTTTCTTGTTACGTCTCCAGAATAGGGAATAAAAGGCAATCTCAGCAAAGGGCCAAAGAAAAAGGACAGGGACTCTAACCCTACCCAACTCCAGCTACATCTAAAAAAAAAAGTTTTATCTTCAGATACGCTTTAATAATAGATGAGAGTTCTGAAACTAAAGGCACCGTTCCAATTCCCCCCTTATAAATAGGCCACTAGATGTTCCATGCCATCCATCAGACGAGGGCTGCAGCAGTGGGTAAAGGAATATAATCAGATGCACCTGAAGGGGACAGCCGCTGACTGGCTGACTTCAGCAGTTTCCTCTGACTTGTAGTTGTGAGAGGTCTGATCTGAGCAGAACGAACTTCTCCGTTGACTTCTCCTCCGACTTGTGCCTGTTCAGCGTGGAAGCTGTCAGCCACCTTTCATCTCCCGAATAAAAACCTTTTTCTCGCTTCACACTCACTTAATTTCACTTTATGGGCCTGGATCTTGCTCAGGGCTACTGGAATCCACAGCCGGGGTAGAGTTACATTATTAAAGGTTTATTTTTGCCGCTTGTAACAACGAAGAAGATAAATGTATACATTTGTATATTGTTCACAAGGAATGTGCTTTCAGCAGCTCAGCCAGGACCGTCCGAGGGGCTTTGGTGTTATAAATGTACTTTTTCCCTCCGGGGTCTACAGGAAATTAATGGACTCATTAGCATAATGGTAAAAATAGTTCTAGAATTCGAGCGGTCCGGATTGGCCAGAACTGATGACAAGCCAGTAAATTATGGCACAAATAAAGAGAATTATTTTTTCTCTGCAAATTGCATTAAAGTGGAACTCTGGGCAAAAGCAAAAAATGATGAATATGATGGAGCCTGTCAATAGCAGGAACACAGCAGTTTTTGTTTTTCAATGTCCTCTTGTGATGCAATTGATCCTGCTAGGGCTGTCTTAATGCATGGACACCCCTGGGTACTGGGGGGCCCCATTATTATCGTGCATTACATCATACTTGCCAACTGTCCCGCATTTGCCAGGACAGTCATGCTTTTTACTAAGCTGTCCCGGGATGGCCGTGTCCCAGAACCTGTACTGTGCCCTCCTGATCCCAGTATTGTGCCCTACTGACTCCCCCATACTGTGCCCTTCTGCCTCCCCCATACTGTGCCCTCCTGATCCCATACTGTGTTCTTTGTGTTGATTAGAATGTACGGCATGTTTTCTTACTGTTTAACCACTTAAAGAGGAAGTAAACCCTGATGGGTTTTACTTCCTCTTTTGCTCCCTGCAAAGCCTGCAAATTAAAAGCATAATGGGCTAGTATGGATCGCATACAAGCCTATTATGTGACACCTGCAAACAAATTCATCACTATCCCCTGTGCAGACTGCGTCCATCTTCGTCCCTCTGGGGGGCCGCGGACTCAGGCTCTGTGACTGTCCAGAGCCGTGTGACGGCACGCGCTGGGGGAAGAAACGGCACAGAGGTCCGTTTCTTCACAGCGCATGTGCCATCATCGACACACTACAAGTGAACTACCTCCTAAACGGCGCACGTTTAGGAGATATTTCCACTACCTATAGGTAAGCCTTATTATAGGCTTACCTATAGTTAAAATTCACTAGGGAGGGTTTACAACCACTTTAAGGACAAGGCCTTTTTATGACACTTGTTGCTTACAAGCTAAAATCAGTATTTCTTGATTGAAAATCCTTGGAACCTCCAAACGATATATATATATATTTTTTTTTTAGCAGAGACCCTAGAGAATAAAATGGTGGTCGTTGCTAAATTTTATGTCACACTATATTTGAGCAGCGGTCTATTTGTATATTTACAAATGTATTATTATTTTAGACTTCTAGTATTTAAAACTGTAATAAGCTTACCACATCTCCTGATGAAGCGATGGTCTGACTGAGAAACGTGTAGGGTGAGCCTAAACCCCACAGACTGTATGGACATAAATGATCAATGCTGATGATAGCATCGATGGTTATGATATATGATATGATATATGGCGGGGTTAAGACTGGCTATATACAGGCATACCCCACGTTACATAGCTTCATTTTACGTACACTCGCAAGTACAGACACATTGGCGTCAATGGAAAATCTTGGTCAGCTTGACATGGCACTGCTCCCGGTTTATCTGATTTTGGTGTCGGCCAGCTTGCCTAGGTAATCAGTTATGCTTGTAAATGACTATTGAAATGCAGTACATGCAATGAGAAGTGAAAAAAGGTATTGCTTCACTCCACTTGCCGTCCGCCGATGTATGTCCAATGTTTGGCGGCGGATATCGTTGTTATAGCAGCAGCTAGCTGCCATAACCCCGGTATCCCCGTTTTCGTGTGGCGGTCGACTTTCAGATAAAAGTGGTCTCTGTGGCGAGATCACCTTTATCAGTGGCAGGAGAGGGCCCCCCCCCTTTCCGCCATGCTCTGGTGCCCCCCGCCGCTTACCGGAGCCAATGGTACCGGCGGAGGCGATCGCGTCTGTCTCCCTGCTGTGCCTGGAGACGAGTGAGGCTAAGATGGTGCCCACTTGTCTCCATGACATTGCTGGGCGGAAGCGATGTCAAAACGTCACTTCCGCCCATATGTCTTAAAGGCACATTTTTTTCAATGTCATTTTTTTAAATGACTTTTTTTTTTTTTGTATTGCATTTTAGTGTAAATATGAGATCTGAGGTCTTTTTGACCCCAGATCTCATATTTAAGAGGTCCTGTCATGCCTTTTTCTATTACAAGAGATGTTTACTGGAATAGGAATAAAAGTGACACAATTTTTTTTTAAACAGTGTAAAAATAAATAAAATCATGTAAAATAAATAATAAAAATTAAAAAAAATTTAAAGAACCCCCCGTTCCGACGAGCTCGCGCGCAGAAGTGAACGCATACGTGTAGTAGCGCCCGCATATGAAAACGGTGGTCAAACCACACATGTGAGGTATCGCCGCAATCGTTAGAGCGAGAAAAATAATTCTAGCCCTAGACCTCCTCTGTAACACAAAATATGCAACCTGTAGAATTTTATAATGGAGATTTTTTAGGGTAAAAGTTTGACGCCATTCCACGAGCGGGCGCAATTTTGAAGCGTGACATGTTGGGTATCAGTTTACTCAGTGTAACATTATCTTTCACAATATAAAATAAATTGGGCTAACTTTACTGTTGTCTTATTTTTTTATTCAAAAAAGTGCATTTTTTCCAAAAAAAGCGCGCTTATAAGACCGCTGCGCAAATACGGTGTGAAAAAAAAGTATTTCAATGACCGCCATTTTATTCTCTAGGGTGTTAGAAAAAACAATATATAATGTTTGGGGGTTCTAAGTAATTTTCTAGCAAAAAAAACAGTTTTAAACATGTAAACACCTAAATTACAAAACAAGGCTGGTCCTTAAGTGGTTAAGTACATTTTCATTTTACATACATGCTCTGGTCCCATTGTGTACTTAAAGTGGAGTTCCATCCAAAAATGGAACTTCCACTTTTTGGATTCCTCCCCCCCTCCGGTGTCACATTTGCCACCTTTCAGGGGGGAGGAGGGAGCAGATACCTGTCTAATACAGGTATTTGCTCCCACTTCCTGGCATAGATCACTGCGGTGATTGCGATGACCTACGCCACTTCCGCCGCCTACTCCGTCCTCCCCCGCTGTATTCTGTGAGCCACAGAATACAGCAGGGACCTGTGAGGACGCGCAGCGCAGCTCGCGCATTCGCAGTAGGGAACCAGGAAGTGAAGCCACACGGCTTCACTTCCTTATTCCCTTAGCGAGGATGGCGGCGGCAGCAGCCGAGAGCCGAAGGACGGATCGGCTTCGGCTGCTGACATCGCGGGCTCCCTGGACAGGTAAGTGTCCATATATTAAAAGTCAGCAGCTGCAGTATTTGTAGCTGCTGGCTTTTAATTTTTTTTTTCAGCAAACCTCCGCTTTAAAAGTGGGATATGCCTGTAGTGTATAAGCCTAGCGTCTTTTTATGGTTTTGGAGATTTTTAACATTTTGTATAATAAAATATACATTTTTAATATGCTGTATAGGTCCAGCCTATTTTTATGGTTGTGGAATTTTTTTGTTACATCTTGTATAACAAAATATATGTGGGTTTTATATTGTATGGGTCCAGCTTGTTTTTTATGGTTTTGGAAGTTTTTTATAATTTGTAAAATAAAATATATATTTATTATTATACCAAATAGTCCCAGTCTATTTTTATTTTTGGTTTCCTAAGCTTTTTTACATTTTGTATAATATGTACTTTTTCTTTTAAAATATATTATATAGGTCCATTTTATTTTTACGGTTTTGCAGTTTTGTTTTACATTTTGTATAATAAAATATAAATTATTATTATTCATATTATACAGGATTTATATAGCGCCAACAGTTTGCACATCGCTTTACAACATTAGGGCAGACAGTATGGTTACAATACAATTCAATACAGGAGGAATCAGAGGGCCCTGCAATGTTGTATAAATCCAGCCTATTTTTATGGTTGTGGAATTTTCTTTTTTTTTTTACATTTTGAAAAACAAAATATATATTTTTTTTAATATATTGTATAGGCCCAGCGTATTTACAGCTTATTTTTTATGGCTTTAGAAGTTTTTTACATTTTGCATAATAAAATATATATATTTTAGTACAGCATATGTTTCCAGCCTAGTCTTATGTTTCTGGAGTTTTTTTTTACATTATGTATAATAAAAATATATCTTATTTGTCTGGTTCTGCAGCTTTTTTTTAACTTTTTGTATAACAAAAAATATACATTTTAATATGCTGTGTAGGTTCTGTCTATTTTATGGTTGTGGAATTTGTGTTACATTTTGTATAAAATATATGTTTTTTTTATACATATTGTAAAGGTCCAGCTTATTTTTATGGTTTTGAAAGTTTTTTTACATTTTGCATAAATAAATATATATTTTTTGTATAGCATATAGTTCCAGCCTATTTTTGTGTTTCTGGAGGTTTTTTCTTACATTGTGTATAATAAAATACAAATGCATGCATGCGGCATTTTACATTTTGTATAATAAAATATACTTTTTAATATAGTGTATAGGTCCAGCTTATTTTTATGGTTTTTCAGGTTTTTTTTTTACATTTTGTATAATAAAATATATTGTTTTTAAATTAACAAAACATTGTGTCTAAATCTTTGTCGCACCTGAAAATTCAATGTCCTTTGACATGCAAATTAACAATCCTTCTCAATTTTGGGGATTTAGCGCTCTGACTCCAGCGCTGGTTCATACTTTTTTACTTACCAATTGTCCCAACCCCTCTGTCACATTAGCTGGGCAGGGCCACTTGATCTGCTTGTAAATATGGAGAAAACCCATAAATAAAGGCATGTGATAAAAAATAAGTAAATAAATAAATAAATAAATAAAAAGGTGTTAAATACTATCAATACACATATTAACCCAATACAGTTACCATAATGCAATGTTTTTTCTATGGTGGTTTTTTAAAGGATACATACAAATTTAAATTGCATTAGTCCTTTAAAATATCTGCACAAATGGAGTAGGTTTGCAGATACTCTTTTATCTTTTGTCATCTAGGTCCCACTCCCAACCAGCTCAAACCTTCTTCTGTTTTCAGCATTATCCATTAACGAAGAGGATCTGGCCTCTCTGTCTATGGAGAATCCCTATTGCTGTTCTGGTGACTTCTCGAAATTTTGGATTTTTCCTCACAGTTACAATAATTACTACGACTCTGACACACTTTAACCACTTGCCGACTTGTAGACCGCACTTTTACTGCGGCAGGTCGTCTCTATTGCACGAAACGACGTACCTGTACGTCATTTCATGCCATAGACACTGGGAGGCGCCAATCAGCGGACACAATGTCTGCCAACCACCCGCGAAACAAGACAGATCGCCGTTCTGACAGGAGAGAAGATAGAGATCTTGTGTTCCTGCCATAAGTGTTTGCACAGGGTGTGCCAGGTGTGCCTAGGCACACCGTAATCACCCTGTGTGGCACAGATTCCCCCTGTTTAAACCCCTGACATTTCATCAAAGCCCCCTAACAGGGTTTCTAAAAAAAATTGTAAAAAAAAAATAATAAAAAGATAAAATTGTAAAATATAATAAAAAATAAAATAATAAAAATAAAAATAAAAACTACTGACACCAATCTCTGCCCTACTGACACTGTCCACTGCTCTACTGACACCGTCAGCATAGATACACATGCACACCCGCATATATGTTTGAGGTTTGAGATGCACACCCTAATGCAATAAGCTGTGCACACCTATGGTTATTATTATTATCATTTAAGGTACTTGTAAAGCGCCGTCAATTTACGCAGGGCTTTACATATACATCGTACATGGTTCCTGCTAAGCATGAATACCGATCTCTGTCTTCATCCAATCAGAGTATCACCCACACAGTTAGCAAGCACTCCCTAGGGACACACTTAACCCTTTCATCGCCCCTGATGTTAACCCCTTCCCTGCCAGTGTCATTAGTACAGTAACAGTGCATATTTTTTAGCACTGATCACTGTAATAATGTCAATGGTTCCCAAAAAAGGTGTCAGGTGTCCGATTTGTCCTCTGCAATGTCGCAGTCCCACTAAAAAATTGATGATCGCTGCCATTACTAATAAAAGAATAAATCAAAATGCCATAAATGATCCCATAGTTTGTAGATGCTATAACTTTTGCGCAAAACAGTATACGCTTATTGGGATTTTTTTTTACCAAAAATATGTAGCTGAATACATATTGGCCTAAATTGATGAAAAAATTTGATTTTTTTTTTTTACATTTTTTTATTGGATATGTTTTATAGCAGAAAGTAAAAAATATTGTTTTTTTTTCAAAATTGTCGCTCTTTTTTTGTTTATAGTGCAAAAAATAAAAACCGCAGAGGTGATCAAATACCACCAAAAGAAAGCTCTATTTGTGGGGAAAAAAGGACAAAAATTTATTTGGGTACAGCATCAATTGTCAGTTAAGGTAACGCAGTGCAGTAACATGCAAAATCCGAAATATTGCTGCACTCCTTGGTATCTTTAGTGAAGCATCAAAATCATATCACAGGTGTGACAGGAACATAAAAGGTAACGCATTTTGTGCTAAAGTCAGCGCTTACCCAAACCTCATATACACATACATTGCATGATATGATGCATGATACAAATGAGCATGGTTTGGTAATCAAGGTAACGCAGAGCCATATTGCAAAAAATAGCCTGGTTATGAAGGGGGGTAAATCCTTCCGGGGCTGAAGTGGTTAAGCCTTCGTTCACACCGGGCAGATTTGACATGTCAAATCGCATGCCAAATTGGAGCCTATTGCCATGGCACCATCCGAATTGGTTCAATGCCAAATTTGCGGTGCCGCCCCGATTCACAAAAGTAGTTCCTGCACTACTTTTGGTGACTTTGGGGGTGATTTCAGTAGACACCTGTGCATGAACCTGCACAGATGTCTCTCAGATCTCCCCCGAAGTTGGACTGATATGCCGATTTGAAAACCCGCATTTGGTGTGAACATAAGCTTAGACTTAGACAATTAAACACAGTGGTAGTGGTGGGGAGGGGTGCGATTATATGTCAGTATTACATTGTATATCCCTGTATGTTGTGGTCATTCAGGTGCTTATCTAATCGTTTTTTTGAAACTATCGATGCCCCCCGCTGAGACCACCGCCTGTGGAAGGGAATTCCACGTCCTTGCCGCTCTTACAGTAAAGAACCCTCTACGTAGTTTAAGGTTAAACTTCTTTTCCTCTAATTTTAATGAGTGGCCACGAGTCTTAATAAACTCCCTTCCGCAAAAAAGTTTTATCCCTATTGTGGGGTCACCAGTACAGTATTTGTATATTGAAATCATATCCCCTCTCAAGCGTCTCTTCTCCAGAGAGAATAAGTTCAGTGCTCGCAACCTTTCCTCATAACTAATATCCTCCAGACCCTTTATTAGCTTTGTTGCCCTTCTTTGTACTCGCTCCATTTCCAGTACATCCTTCCTGAGGACTGGTGCCCAGAACTGGACAGCATACTCCAGGTGCGGCCGGACCAGAGTCTTGTAGAGCGGGAGAATTATCGTTTTATCTCTGGAGTTGATCCCCCTTTTTAATGCATGCCAATATTCTGTTTGCTTTATTAGCAGCAGCTTGGCATTGCATGTCATTGCTGAGCCTATCATCTACTAGGACCCCCAGGTCCTTTTCCATCCTAGATTCCCCCAGAGGTTCTTCCCCCCCCCCAGTGTATAGATTGCATTCATATTTTTGCCACCCAAATGCATTATTTTACACTTTTCTACATTAAACCTCATTTGCCATGTAGTTGCCCACCCCATTAATTTGTTCAGGTCTTTTTGCAAGGTTTCCACATACTGCGGAGAAGTTATTGCCCTGCTTAGCTTAGTATCGTCCTCTACAGCTCCCTTTTTTCTATTTTATTCTTTTATTTTCTATTACATTCTTTTCTTTTCTATTATATTCTTTTATAGTCGCATTCAAATGTATTCTATTTGAAATTTGAATTTTGGAAAACGGTTATATTGTTAAATTCTTTCTTTATTCTATTTTCTATTGTTTATTCTATTCGATTCTATACTATTTGAATTCAAATGTATTCTATTCAAATGTCGGGAAGATGGTTATATTCTTTTTATTCTATTGGGCTTTTTTTTCTATTCTATTCTTTTCCATTCTATTTGAATTTGAATTTGTTCTATTCGAAATTCAAATTTCAGAATAAGGTTATATTTTTTCTATTTTATTCTATTCTATTCATTTTTTTCCTATTCTGTTCTATTCTATTCTTCTTTTCCTATTCTATTCTTTTCCATTTTATTAAAATGTATTCTATTTGAAATAAGATGGTTATATTCTTTCTATTTTATTTTATTCTATTCTATTCCTTTATTTTCTAATTTATTTTATTCTGTTCTTTTATTTTCTATTCTATTTTGTTCTGTTTTACTCTATTATTTTATTTTCTATTTTATTCATTTCTATTCTATTCAATTTTTTTCTATTCAATTTTTTTTTTTAATTTTCTATTTTATTTTATTATCTTCGGAAGTTCAAACTCAATTAGAAAACAATTAGAATTCAATTCCAAAATGATTCAAATTCGATTAGAAAACGATTCAAATTTGATTTGAATTTCATCAGAAATTTGGTTTTATTATTTCAGATTTGTTTAAATTCATTACTATTATAATTCAGAAATTCGTCTGAATTTCAATTCGGAATGAAATGCAACGCACATGTCTAATTTGGACAAAATAGAACAGGGGGTTCACTGAAAAGATTGTGGGAGTAAAATAATTGTTGGTGTCAGTGTCATCAATTGTAATCCCCAGCATTGGTGTCACTGATAACCCCCAGCATGTGCCAGGACCAGAAATATCCTCCAGCAAGTGTCAGGGTAAGCGATGATAAATCCAAGCAAAAACTCCCAGCATGTGCCAGAGCAAGTAATAAGCCCCAACAATAAACCCCAGTAAGTGTCAGAGCCAGCAATAACCCTCAGCAAATGTTAGGGTCAGCAATAACCCCCAGCAAATGTCAGGGCCAGCAATAACCCCCAGCAAATGTCAGGACCAGCAATGATAACCCCCAGTAAGTGTCCGAGCCAGCAATAACACTCAGCAAATGTCAGGTCCAGCAATGATAACCCCCAGCAAGTGTCAGAGCCAGCAATAAGACTCAGCAAATGTCAGGGCCAGCAATGATAACCCCCAGCAAGTGTCAGAGCCAGCAATAAGGCTGAGCAAATGTCAGGGCCAGCAATAACACTCAACAAGTGTCACAGCCAGCAATAATCACTCTCAGTACAATAACCCTAACGCTACACTAACCATAACCCAAAAAATAACTCCCAGTAGGTGTCAGGGCCAACAATAACCCTCAATTATTGATTGGCTACCATGCACAGCAGCACCAGATTTTGCACTCTCAGATTTAGTCCTTTATGACACAGTTCCAAATCATAATGTTCATTCTCTAATGTGTCTGCAGTGTAATTTTGCTGTTATATGCTCATCACAAATAGGGCAGAGTATTTGCCGATGGTGCTGGCATATGTCTTTTCTCATGAAAACAGGATCAGGAGGTGAAAGGATTGCCCCAACAATGGTTCCAGAAATTTTTGGGGCTGATTTGTTACACCACAAAGTAATTGTTCACGTAAGTTAATGAATATGATGGAATGGCACTCCCTTTAACTATTCAGCCAGATGGAAGTAAAACACCTGTTCGTTTCTTGATGTAAAGCAATAACTTTAAATCACTAACCAAATTTTACTAAATCCACCCCATATATCAGCTGCACATGGAGTAGTAGCTGTAGAGACATGGTACCATAGAAGACCTGTGGCAGAAAAAGACTAAGTGGTCCACCAAGCCCTTTTTTTAAAACCTTTTAGTCTGAATATAGAGTAATATTTTTCTCAAGCATGTGTAAATTCACTTAATGTTGAATGACTCACTACTTCAGCTGGAAGTTTGTTTCAAGTATCAGTCACTCTTTCTGCAAAATAATACATTCTGACATTGGGGTTAATCTGAAGACAACATCATGCTCAGCAAACAAAAGGTGAAAAGGTTATAGTTGAGAATTTAAAAAAAAATGAAAAAGATATAATGGTAGCACAGTGTCTAAAGCCCCATACACACGATAGGACTTTGTACAAACTTTCCCTTGGATTTTTGTACAAAAGGGAGTTGGCCAGAAGTTTGTCTTGCATACAGACAACAGAACTTTTCCAGCCAACTTTCACCATATCATGTGGTTTTTCAGCTCTTTACCACCACCCTTTGGTCAACTTGTGTATTGTTGTCTGATATTGTGTCAATCTCGCCACTTTGATTGGCGAGATTGACACCTTGCGAGCCGGGTTGACACTGGTGCGGGGATCCGACTTGGATCCCCGCCAATGCCAGGCACTGTTTGGTATGAATCTCGAGGGGAAACTCCACGCAAAATTTTAAATAAAAAACCGGCATGGGTTCCCCTCCAGGGGCATACCAGGCCCTTAGGTCTGGTATGGATATTAAGAGGAACCCCCTACGCCGAAAAAATGGCGTGGGGGTCCCCCTAATCCATACAAGACCCATATCCGAGCAGGCAGCCCGGCCGGTCAGGAAAGGGGGTGGGGACGAGCGAGCGCCCCCCTCCTGAGCCGTACCAGGCTGCATGCCCTCAACATGGGGGGGTGGGTGCTTTGGGGGAAGGGGGAGCCCTGCGGCCCCCCCACCCCAAAGCACCTTGTCCCCATGTTGATGAGGACAAGGGCCTCTTTCCGACAACCCTGGCCGTTGGTTGTTGGGGTCTGCGGGCGGGGCGCTTATCGGAATCCGGAAGCCCCCTTTAATAAGGGGGCCCCCAGATCCCGGCCCCCCACCCTATGTGAATGAGTATGGGGTACATGGTACCCCTACCCATTCACCTAGGGAAAAAAGTGTCAATAAAAAACCACAGTACACAGGTTTTTAAAGTAATTTATTAGGCAGCTCCGGGGTCTTCTTCCGACTTCGAGGGTCCTCTTCCAACTTCGGGGGTCTCTCCGGCGTACGCATCTTCTGCCGGCTCCACCGCTATCTTCTGGCACTCTTTTGCCAGCGGTGGTCCGGACCTCTGGATTGTCTTCTTCCCTCTTCTCTTCCAGAGATGTTGACACTACGCTCTCTCCAGCCAGAATGGTCTCTGTGCGCTCTGCAACGGACTTATTTAGGCGGTGACCCCATCCCCATATGACATCACAGTCCCGGGGCATGCTGGGACTGTGAGGTCATAAGGGGGCGTGGTCATGTCATGGTAGGAGAAGAGAAGAGGGAAGAAGACGATCCAGAGGTCCGAACCATTGCTGGCAAAAGAGCGCCAGAAGATAGCGGTGAAGCCGGCAGAAGATGCGGACGCCGGAGAGACCCCCCGAAGTCGGAAGAGGACCCTCGAAGTCGGAAGAAGACCCCGGAGCTGCCTAATAAATTACTTTAAAAACCTGTATACTGTGGTTTTTTATTGACACTTTTTTCCCTAGGTGAATGGGTAGGGGTACCATGTACCCCATACTCATTCACATAGGGTGGGGGGCCGGGATCTGGGGGCCCCCTTATTAAAGGGGGCTCCCGGATTCCGATAAGTGCCCCGCCCGCAGACCCCGACAACCAACGGCCAGGGTTGTCGGGAAGAGGCCCTTGTCCTCATCAACATGGGGACAAGGCGCTTTGGGGTGGGGGGCCCGCAGGGCGCCCCCCTCCCCCAAAGCACCCACCCCCATGTTAAGGGGAAGCGGCCTGGTACGGCTCAGGAGGGGGGGCTGCTCGCTTATCCCCACTCCCTTTCCTGACCGGCCAGGCTGCGTGCTCGGATAAGGGTCTTGTATGGATTTGGGGGGACCCCCACGCCGTTTTTTCGGCGTAGGGGGTTCCCCTTAAAATCCATACCAGACCGAAGGGCTTGGTATTCCCCAGAGGGGAATTCCCTCTCGCGCCCGCCGCAGTAGGAAAATGTGTTTTTCCTATTGCAGCTAGCGCGAGATGTAGAGTACCCTGCCGCCGAGAACCAGCGCGATCCGATCACGCTGGAAACATTCTCGCGGCCGCGTACTGTAGTTTGTACAAAAGTCCAATGGCTTTTTGTACACACGATCGGACTTTGCTCCATCGGACTTTTGTTGCCGGAAAGTTTGTCCGTTCGCACAGCCAACAAAAGTCCGATGGAAACTGAAAAAGTTTGTCCGATGGAGCGTACACACGGTCGGATGTTGCTCCAAAACAGCTAATTTGCATGTTTGTTGTCAAAAAGTCCGATCGTGTGTACGGCCCTTTAGTGGTTAGCACTTCCACTAGGGTTGTCAGTTTGAATCCCAACCAAGGCACTACCCTGCATGGAGTTTGCATGTTCTCCTTGTGCCTGCGTGGGTACTAGGTGCTCCGAATTCCTCCCACACTCCAAAAACATGCTGGTAGGTTAATTGCCCCCTGTCTAAATTGTCCCTAGTATGTGTATGTATGAATGTGAATTAGGAACCTTAGATTGTAAGCTCCATGAGGGCAGGGACTGATGTGAATATACAATATATATACTCACCGCCCACTTTATTAGGTACACCTGGCTAGTACCAGGTTGGACCCCCTTTTTCTTTCATAACTGCCTTAATTCTTTGTGGCACAAATTCAACAAGGTGATGGAAACATTTCTCAGAGATTTTGGTCCATAGTGACATGATAACATCACCTAGCTGCTGCAGATTTGTTGGTCACACATCCATGATGTGAATCTCCTGATCCACCACATCCCAAAGGTTCTCTATTGGATTGAGATCTGGTGACTGTGGAGGCCATTGGAGTACAGTGACCTCATTGTCATGTATAAGAAACCAGTGGTGAGATGATTTGAGCTTTGTGACATCGTGCATTATCCTGCTGGAAGGAGCCATCAGAAGATGGGTACACTGTAGACATAAAGGGGTGGACATGGTCAGCAACAATACTCAGGTAGGTTGTAGCATTTAAGCAAAGCTTTATTGGTACTAGGGGGCCAAAAGTGTGCCAAGAAAATATTCCCCACACCAATACACCACCACCAGTCTGAACCGTTGATACAAGGCAGGATGGATCCATGCTTTCATGTTGTTTACACCAAATTCTGACCCAACCATCTGAATGTTGCAGCTGAAATCGAGACTCGTCAGACCAGGAAACGTTTTTCCAATCTGCTATTGTCTAATTTTAGTAATAAATAAACAATGGCAAAAGTGCATTAAACAATAATTTTACTTTTACTGAAACAGTGTGATTTCAAATATGAACCCTACCCGAAAGACATTTCGTTTTGCTAATCTCTGCATATCATGTATACTTGGAATCTGTTTTTAGTTAAAATCTTGGATTTCACTTTTTATTTCATCCTTTGTTGCATCTCAATTCAGGTGATCCCAAGGCAACTACTTTCTGCCTATATGCACTCCAATAATGGCTGCATTACATTTGTCATAGAGTGTTTCCTGATGGTGATGATAACAATGGACCAGGCCTATGTAATGTGCATTAAAAAGCTATTTGTTGTCTCTATTGGATACTGGTGTACCAGGGTGACAACACAGGAGCACCCTAATGGCAGGACCTTAATGGCAGGATCACCAAGGCTTAGTTCCCCACTTTATGTTTGGCCATTATAATTGGCTACAGACATCTACAGACATGGAAAACATTGCCCCAGAGGCCATCAGGAACCTAGAACAGCATCCAGTTACAGGTAACCAATTGCAGCATGTTGCACATAAAGTATGCCATAAAACTGTAAGGCCGTTGACATACTCTAAATGGGCAAAACTTTTTGGACACCTGACCATTACACCTATATGAACTCATTGGGCTGCCCATGGCTATTATTAAAGACATGTCCCTGTTTACAGCTATACCAGCTTCCAGGCTTTTAAAAAGGCTTTCCACAAGATTATGGAGTGTGTCAATGGGAATTTTTGCCCATTCCGCTAAAAGGGTATTTGTGAAGTCAGGTACTGGTTTTGGACGAGAAGACCTGGCTTGCAGTTGGTGTTCTAGTTTATCCCAATTGTTGTGGTCCAGGCTCTGTACAGTCCACTCAAGTTCCTCCATGTCAAGCTGGTCCAGCCATGTGTTTCAGGGAATTGTCTTTGTGCACGGGTACACAGTCATGCTGGAAAAAAGGTTTTGACCCAAATTCCCAAACTGTACTTATAAGGCTAGAAGCATACAATTGTGTAAAATGTCTTTGCAAGACTTGTAGGGAGAAGACCTGTAACTGCAAAAGAGAAAAATCAGGTTTTCTCTCTGCCAGGACTGGATGGACAGACACACAAACTCTTTGGCAGGTAAAACAGCAATCACATACAGTATATATTTTAATCTGTATATTTAGCTGCTTGATTGGAGTTCAGCTTTATGGTTAATCTGGTACACATGTACAAAAAGAGCTTGACCTGCTAGCTGTAATTAAAATATTTAATACTGCAGTGACACCCCTGGAGGAGCTGTTGCTTTATTTGGGTCCTTCTACTAGAGTTGCCACCTCATCCCTTTAAATCCGAACAAACATTAATTAGACAGGTTCTGTGGCTGATTAAGGCGGTAATTAAACTCACTTGGTGCCTTATCTGCATTAAATTAGCATCAGAACCTGTGTAATTTATGTGTTCGGGTTGAAAGGGATGAAGTGGCAACCTTCTACCCTGCCTAATGATGAACCACCCTGTACTGGGCCTAAGAAACATGGACACGCCTGGAACTGTTGGAATAGGCTTTTTCAGACAAGCAAAGCCCTGTAAGAGAAGGTTGGGAAAGAAATGTAACAATAAAGCATATAATATCAGCAAAAACAGTGCTGGCTGGTACTCCATTTTTTGGGGGAGGTGGCAAACAAACCAACTGCCAACCCCCCTCACCACTGTTTGGTTGGTGTCAATCGGTCAAACCCACCCACCCCCCGTAGCTTGCTCGTCCGCCCACCAGCCCTGCACTTACCCAATCTAGGTCGTGGGCAGCTTCGGCTCCTTCCTGCGTCTCCTCCTCAGCGGCTTCACAGCAGCTTCCCTTGCGTCTTCTCCTCCTTGTCGGCTTCCTCCTGGGCGGCCAATACTGTCGCCTCTCCTCTCGGGCCAATCAGATCTTAAGACCCGCTTCTTGATTGGCCGGGAGGAGAATCGGGAAGACAAGAGCGAAAATTAATTCACTTTTGTCACACAACTGGGTGGGCTCAGGGCCCAGAGCCCACCCTTTTTTAAGCCAATTATAGCCTCAGGCTCTAATCATGTGCTTCCAAAAACAAAAAAACAAAAAAAAAACACCCCATTGAAATCCATGCATCCGGCACCATGCATGTAGATTAGGGGCTGTGCGCATGGATTAAGGGGGCTGCACCCCTTATGGACGGGCTGCCACTGAGCAAGAACAATCAATATAATCTGGAGACACCAGCGTATGATGCCCTGATGTAATGGTAAGTGTAAAGCCTATCTAAATGCAGAGGCCCTAACTACAAGCTAGAGGCCCTGCCTAATCTACTGTCCAGTGATATCTACCACTTAGGACAGAGTTGGAGACGTTAACTCACCGTGGAGCGTTCACTCCATGGTAATTCCAGGGTAAGCAAGTGTTCATTCCCCTCTGACAGAACTCCTCAGTAGTCAGCACATATGGTAACCACAGCCAAATACCACATCAAGGTGGCCAAAACGCCTCTCACTACTTCTGTGCTTGGTAGAAAGGCTACTGGATGTAGCCTGTTCTTGGATGGCTGCTCCCACATTCAGAATGGAAGTAGCTTGAAGCCAGGTCAGGTGAAAGGTAGCCTGCCAGGCTTTGGGCCTGCTGCTTTTGGTCTCTCTGCATTCTGCTCCTTCCTTGCAGCACAGCAGCTTAGTACCCAGCAGCATGTGGATCTCTCACAACAGACAGTTTTCACAGCAATTGGTCTCTGACAGCAATTTTAGCAAACAGCCCAGAAACGGCAACAGCACAGCCACATTTCTCTCCTGCAGCAAAGTCTGTACTACCTGGCATACGCCAGCCTTTCCTTATAGATTGGCATGTGGTGCTCCTGACTCTGCAAGCTCTTAGTACAATATGCTCAGCAGCAGCCTCTGAATTCCCTGTCCTCCAGGCTCTCAGCCACTCAAGTGTCTCTCTCTAGATCTTGAACCCTCTCCTTGGGCTCACAGAGCACCTACTGGCACACATAGCTCCCAGTGGCCCCTCATTTCGAGGGACTGCCCCTGTTTAGGAACAAAGTCCCTTTGTCCCTCTTTCCTCCTCATTTGTCCCTCATTTTGGTCTGATCTACATTGTTGCATATAAAAGTGTATTATTTATCTTTCAAAAAGTGTTTCACAGTCCTAAACCATTTATCCAGTTTTTACATTTCTGCACTCGTAAATTTCAAAAGCCAGTATAAAGGAATTGGTTAAAAAAAAAAAAAAAAGCACTTGTGGGTTTAACTAATTATTTTTTTTGTATAATTTTCCTTTAAGAGGGCATGGTTTGGGTGTGTCCTATGCTTACCTACTTTTGCCAGGAAGAGGAGGAAGGAAGGAGGAAGCAGGGATCCCCCCTCAAAACGCGTCAGCCATCTGGAAGATCCTCCGGCGTGTTGGACACAGTTCTGGTGACCTGGTTGCTTTTTGTCCATTGTGGACTCTGATATGCTTTTACAATCCACTTGTTTGTGAGTATGTTTCCTTCTTTTTGATTTTAATAAATATTACTTGGGTAATGCGCAAGGTTGGTGCGCCCTCTCTTCATTCTTTTACAGTGTTTCCATTGGGTATGCCCTGACCCTTGGAGGGCAGCAAGGCCAGTGCATGTACTGGGAGTCAGGGGCAGCCTGTCCATTAGCAGCGCCCAGGCGCCGCCCCCTGTCTCTCTCTCCAGGCCATCCTCTATGTGCAATGGATAGATTCATGCATTGCATGAATCTATCCCTGGACACTGCGGCCGCCCCCTATTAATGCGTCTGGCTCCTTTTCAGGGCACCGGGTGCATGAATTACGCGGCCAGGTTTTTTTTAAGCACCTGATTAGAGCTAGAGGCTCTAATAGGCTTCAAAATAGGGTGGGCTCGGGTCGCAGAGGATGCATCCGGAGCCCACCCAGGTGTGTTGCAACAGCAAATGAATATTCGCTGTTGCAACACCGATCCTCCTCCCGGCCAATCAGGAAGTGGGCCTGAAACCCATCCCCCGATTGGCTGAAAGGACAGGCGATCCTATTGGATGTCTAGCAGAAGGGGAGGAGACGCACAGCTGGAGCCAGGAGGAGAAGAGCCGCTGGGCGATGCCTGGATGCCGGGTCCCCGCCGCAGCTCCTCGGATGCCCAATCCCTGCCGCTGCTCCTCAAATGCCCAGTCCCCACCGCCGCTCCTTGGATGCCTGATCCCCACCGCCACTCCTCGGATTCCCACCAATGCCCACCGCCTAGATGGGGTAAGTGCCAGTGGACAGCGGGGGGGGGGGTTTGGTTGTTTGCCGCCCCCTTAAAACAAAAAACCACCAGCCGCCACTGCTGGGAGCCATAGGAATTCCAGGCTTCTTCCATTGCCATCACACTACTGTTGAGCGCAGGAGATTTTGTTTGACTGTGATACTTTTGCTAATAGGTGTCCCTTGTTCCTATCACAAAAAGTTAGGAGGTATGGGCACATATACCCACTCAGCACATGGATCCAAGGTCATTCTCTGTAGCTCAGAGGTGGATTTTAATTCTGCCTAACTCTACTGGCCCTGTGGCAGCCAATCTGATTTCTCCCTTTCCTCAGGGTAGCCAGGGCTGGGCTTAGTCCGGGCTGCAGCAGTAGCCGATTGCGGTCATCTCTGCTCTTCTCCTGTGCTCGCCTCTCCCTACACCCTGTCATGGCAGGGGTAAGCAACAGTGTGTGGTTGGATAGATGTGCTGCCAGGCAGTTTAAAGGGGCACCGGTTGGTGCTACAATAATTATCTAAATAAAAATGTAAAGAAACGTATTTTCTAGCCCTGAATATAAATAAAGAAGTGATATACAAAAATGCTGTACATTCCCTTATTATCATGACCAGAGGAGTCAACCAATAGAAATAACAGACTCCTCCTATCCCATTTTGCTGGACCCTGACTAGGGATATGCATTAGGGGCCCTGGAGAATATAGAAAGTTCATTTCCATTAAATATGGTGAAAAAAACTGTTTCAGTTACATACTAGATAAAATTATTTTACAAAGTTCGATTAATATCTTACAATTTCCAGATAGCAAACTTTCGAATGTCCCTTTTTAAGCAGCCTCCAATGTCACGAAGGTAATTTGTCACATCTACTACCCTGTCGAGTCCCAAACTGCTGAGCTGCTCTTTAATTTATTCCCATCTCCCCATGACCTTCCTGCGGTGCGGAAAACACAAACAAACATGCAGAAGATCTGTGAAGATCTTTATTCTTGACCTAAAACAAAGTACAAGATGCAAATATGAAACAGGCATCTCATCTCTGCGTTGTGTGAAGGTTATTGAATAAATGGCATTGCAGATCACACGCTCTGTCTCAGTACGCGCCATGGCCGCTTTTCTTCCCAGACGCCGGGCTGCCGCCTCACCAAGAGAATGATAAGGACGCTGAAAGTCACATCGCTAATGCGCAACGTATCGTGTAAAGTTTATGTTTTGTTTACAGTTGAGACCCAGAAGGTTCTGGAATTTGTAGAGCAGGAGCAGGATGGCTAATACAAGTCCTTGTGCCTTCTTCTCTTCTTGTAGTGTCTCACATGGAACAGCCATCTTGTTACTTGTGATACCGGGGGTTGATTTACTAAAACTGGTGAGTGCAAAATCTGGTGCAGCGGTGCATAGAAACCAATCAGCTTCCAGTTTTTTTCTTAATGATTAAGTGAACGAGCTGAAGTTAGAAGCTGATCGGCTGCCATGCACAGCTGCTCCAGATTTTGTGCTCTCCAGTTTTAGTAAATTTACCCCACAGAGTACTTACCAGAGCGTAGCAGTTGTCAACATTTTATTAAATTGTTTTGCAACTGAACTCCAGCTTTATCTAAAAGAGCAATTATTAGCCAAAGGTTGTTTAAATAAAAAAAAGCCCTGTTGTCCACAGACTCAGCACTCTGTCCTGCATCCAGGTCTCCGTTTGGGGTTTAAGAAGGACCAATGTTGATCAACCTACTTCCTGTGAGTCCAAGGTGTGAAGGACACCCCCTGGGGGCACGTCATCCAAAAATTAGAAGAAAGATCTTGCGAGCCACAAACGGATCAATGGCTATAGAATAAAGATGATGATAATAACCAGCTGCAAACGCAGATCACGTTTCATAACCGTGCAGTGGTAAAATAAATTAATAAATGCGTTGCGCTAGAAAAAATGTATCCAAAGTGTATAAATCAAATTTAAATCTACAGGTGGCAAATACAAAAATAAATACCAATAAATAATGAACAATAATCACAATCCGTGATAAAAAATTATTTATTAAAGTGCAGAGTGCATAAATATTAACGCACTAAGTGTATACATGTATTGTAGAAGTGCACAATATTTCCACACAAAAAAATATTTTAAAAGAAAGTTCATATGCGATGGATGTAAAATATCAAATATATAACACAGTGTCCATCAGTGGTGACATCTAGCATGCTCATCCAATGTGTATAACTGCAAAACCATGCTTCGGTGCACTCCAGTGACTCCCCAAAAGCTTATGCACTCATCTCAGAGCGTGTGACACAGTAACTAAACTATGTCTAAACACGCTTTGGAGCTACCCCTGGGCTCTGTAATGAAGTGCAGGTGCCGATCTCCAGCTAGTTCAGTCAGTACCTCTCAAAACCATAAATAAGAAAAAAACTCCATATTATAATAACGCAAGGATTTATTTAAAAAACACACTCACCATAACGGGGTACTCACATTGCACAGGTGCCTGAGTGCACCATTCTATCCAGGCTTTCAAACACTAAAGAACCGCCGATATGGCGTGTGGTATGGTATGATCGTCTCCTCAATTCACCTTCGTGCTGTCAGCTCCGTCCCGGCCCGGAATGGAGTCACTGGAAAAAAGAACTAGCCATCCAGTCTGTGGACTGCAATGTTTTCCTATCAGTTCCTCCTCCTCTCAATGTATTACACATTGAGAGGAGGAGGAACTGATAGATATGGATAAAAGAATGCAGGAACATGTAGTAGTCACACTCTCCTTCAAACAGCCACAATCAACAGGGAATATAAGGCTCCAAAGGTATAAGATGTGGTGTGGATTCACATGTAAATGGCTAAAAAGGAATAAAAAACACACATAGCGTGAATCCACATAACAGGAAGAATTTATTTATAAAAAATGGGTAATAACACTCAAATTTTGAGAAGTAAAACAAGCGCTTGTAAATCAGATATGTTGACGCAATGGGAACAGCAGGCTCGAACTGACGCGTTTCATCTGCAAAGATATCGTCTGGGGTCAAGACATTGCTCTTGTCAATAATCATGTCATCTGCGTAAAATTTCTGTAGCCTTCTGTAGATGTTGGACAGGTTACACCCCTCCTTTATCAAGAACGACAAAATGTTGCTTCTGCTTGGAATCCATTATTTACCTGCAAGTTAATAAAAAAGTTGTGCCCAATTTTTGCATTACGGTCAGCAAAGCACTCCTATTTAGTAGGCAGGATTTTTTTATGAGCAGTTCAGCTGATCTCAATTCGCTTCTTTCCAAATATTGTTAGTAATAAAATGTAATACTGGCCATAGACATACTGGTCAAATTGTTTAATTAAAATAATGTTTTGCTATCCTAATCTAATTATAAATTATCAGTCATTTTTTTCAGTTACCATTTAAAACCCACCTCGAGGCTTAGATGTTCTCCTTGGATTTGCACACCCCTCACATTGGAGCACCCCACACCCTTAAAAAGAAATCTAGAAACATACAAAAAGGAAAAAAGAGATGCACAAATACAATCTCAAGAACAGAAAAGGAGCATGTATCCAAAGTAAAATATTACAAACACTTAAAGCATATAAAATATAAACGGTATTCTGTCAATTCCTTGGAAAGGCTCTAGTTCCTGCTGGACCCTATTGTAGAAACAATATCATTACATAATCATCATGAAAAAAAAACAGCACGGTCCATGCAGGAACACTGTTGTAGGTCCCGACATGTTTCACAAATGTTTATTGTTTCTTCAGGAGAATTAATTCAGCAGGGAATGATACACGATTAGGATAATACCCCCCTCTCACACATCCACTATGTTAAAGTGTCAAACCTGCTGGTAGGGGCATGTTACATGCTGTAGAGCCATCATACTGACACTGAGTGGTGGATGGAGCTTTGACACCCTTGTGGTTAGGGTACAGTGTGGTGCGCCGGCGGCAAAGAACACACTTAGAGGCCGAGGCGGAAGTGAACAGTATATTGTGAGAGTCCCAACGTACAGACAGGCCTGGCGGGGAGGCACTGCTGACTGGAGCCACTTACAAACAGTAGCAGAGGATCGAGATCTTGATATGATGCCAGCAGCTTCTGCAGCGAAGAGCAGGAATGCAACCTGGACAGTCCACACCCCAACGGGAGGCTTCCTGAGAGGACATAGAAGAGTCCCTGCACTTTCCCTACTCCTCTGGAACCTTTCCCTGCCACTGAGCACTGTCCAGGCCAGATCGGAAACCTGTCCCTAAACTAGCCACTCGCATAAAGCGCGCCAAACCCGGAAGCCAGAGTCTTAAATAGACCCAAGATGGCTGCCAAATAAATGTGTGGTGGGGGGCAAGCATCCTATCGGACAGCTGTCTCCCCATGACTGCTGGAAGTCATAGAAGAATCAAGTCCCTCAAAATGTCTTCCACCTTCAGCATTGCAGCTTCGGTCAAGTGCCACCTACAATGGGAAATATAGACTGCACCTGCCTACATCCTGGGCTCACAGAAAGTGGGTCAAGTGATGCTGGGTGTGCTTCAACCTGACAAACAGCACTGGACTGGTGAGCAGGTAATTCTGCAGGGGACAGTGCTGAATATAGTGAGAGTGCAGCAGTCAAAGCTGTATTATTATTTTACGAAAAAAAAACATGGACTAATTCTTTTTTCCCAAGCTGGACTTGGGCTTTACAACAGTTCTGTGGAACTGAATGTAAGATGAGAGTGATCAAATGGGTAGCAAAATTACTTGTGATTAATCTGAGGTAGGCGAATTTACCTTGTCTGTTTCATCGATCATTTCAGACATTTGATCCATTAAATTTGATGCATGAAAAAAAAAAAAAAAAACATTATGGTATAGTCAGCAAAGTTTGTTTATTTTTTTGGTTAGAAATCCTTCCTTAATATATGTGAAAGGTGTAGTTCTTAAATAATTTTAAAAAATGCTGTTCATTTTGGCCACAAAAAACACTTAAAACCAATTTAGATTGGATAAACACATTTCAATCTAGCTAACATCATGTGATTGGTGTGTCCCCATTGTCATGTGTGTGGGGCATACAGAGAACAACACGCAGCGTCATGGAGTGCGCTATGCAACCATTCCATGAGAATGGCCAAGTGATGGCATTAATGAGCTCACCAGGGCAAAGGGTCCTGTGTACAGCTCCTTCAGAGCAGGATAAATAAATGCGAAGCGGTGGGAAGTCATTCAGTATTCTTTTTCTTCTCTGCCTCTAAGTATTCATACATTAGAATTTTTATTTTTATGCCACACACACATAAAAAAAAAACAGCTATGGCTTCCGCACTCCTCAAGAGAACTCCCAGGACTCGCGTTGTGAAACATTGCCATGTAGCATGACACAGGTACCATGGCTGCTGATTACTGGTCATAAATATACACAGAGTTTCTTAGGGAGTTATTTTAATATTGTACTGAGGCTTCCAAATTATTCAAGGTACCAGGTACATGGGCAAACATTTTATTAATACATTAAATAAAACTGAATAAATACATAGCTAAATATGTATTTTTATTTCCTGCATTTGTATATCTCTGACATATTCTGCAGTGCTATACAGAGAACACTGAGCTATTCACATCAGTCTCTGCACCAGAGGAGCTTCTCCACCAGGTGGTGCTGTTTTGCAAGGTGCTGTTGGCTCACTGTACTTTGGTCTCAGCTAGAGGAAACATCAAGCCTGGGTCTGTCCTGCAGGCATCTCCCCCAACCCCCATGCAGTGGGTGGGGGGAGATGAAGGTGGAGGCTCTTCAGAGGCACTGAGGCCTACTCCATGTGCTCAAGCTGCAATGGATCCTGGGCCTGTCCCTATGCAAGAGGAATCCTTACCAGTCCTCCAGGATAGAGTGGTGAACAGACTTTTCCGCATTGCTAAAGAGGAACAGAAACTTGCTGTCATGAAAGAGGATCTCAGGAAAAAGAAATCCCTACACAGTAAGTCTGGAAACAATAAGAGGGAGGTCTCCAAGCTGAAGTCTCTGGAAGAGGCATTGAAAAAGCAGGAGAAGTTGGTCACCTCTCTGAAGGAGAGCAGCGGTGTGTTCAGAGAACAGTGTGAGAATGAGGAGAGATTCCAACAGATGAAGGAATGTGCCTGTGCCAGTACCAGCCAGAGTGTGGATACCAGAGCAACGGCAACAGTATGGATGGGGGGTAAGGAAGTGGCTTCACATGGTGGCCCCAGTACTACCCCTGTCTCAGGATCTGTCATGTCTGAGTCAGTATCTGCCCCCTCCCTCTCCAGCAGCCTGGGTCATCTCAGGAGGTGGTTGAGGAAAATGGCGGATTGCTGCAGACCATTACAGAAATGGAAACTCCCTTGAGCGGCACCGACTCAGATGAGGATCATGATAATGGACTGCTTGCTGAAAGTTTCTCTCAATGTGTGGAGGACTTTCCCGAGATTGCATCTGCCAACAGGTCCTTGCAATCAGCAGGGAATGCAGGAGAAGCTGGCTGTGAGGAGTACCACATGGACACTAACAGTGCAGAGCAGGAATGTCCCATGAACATTGAAACTGCCGTATGAACGCTGAAACAGTTGGTGTTTTTTCTAAACAGAAGACTTTACTTGATGACGGGACTGCTGGTATCTGTGGTACTTCTGGGACTATGGAGAGCGGGACTGTTGTGCTGGAGGGGAGGAGGGAGGATCGAGTGGTGCGTAATTTACCAAACCACATTTCAGAGGTTCCTATGCAGCCAGTTAATATTTCTATGCAGCCAGTTAATGTTTCATCTGTCCCAGTTAGGACTAATGCTAAGGCTGTGTCGGGACAAAGTCATGCTGCTGGTGGTGGAAGGGAGCCAGTTGTGCGAATTTTGCCTAACCCACCTTCCATTAAACGCAGGAATGTGGTACAGCTCGGGTGGGAAGGAGGAGATATTCCACCTATCAGGAGGGAGGTTGTGGATAAGATCCTAGCCATGGGATTTAAGGCGGAGGATATTTATGCTCTTATCAGTCCGGCTGGTTCCTTTGAATATGATTTGACATTTATGCGTCTAGAATCGCTGGATCTGTTTTGGGAGCGGTTTGAGCATGTATATAAGGAAACATTGTGTCCCCTAAAAAAGATTGTGGATGATAGAGGAATCTGGATGGGTGGGTGGTCAGCGCCAATGAGGTTGAGTGTGCGTGGGAATGTAGTCCAGCATTTGCCCTCCTCTGCCATTTTTGGTAGAGATAGGATTACTGTCTTCTACCCTGGTCAACCTAAGCTGTGTCATAAATGTGGAGTCAAGGGACATTTCTCCTCTAAATGTCCAGAACAGAAGTGTTCTTTGTGTCAGGAACTGGGGCATCTGGCCAGGGACTGTAACATCATTAAATGTAACCTGTGTGATAAGGTGGGTCACCCTTATAGCCGGTGCCCTGAGGCTTTGCACAATAAGCCAGAGTTATTGGAGTAATTTTTCCGTCTGGATAGAGAAGAGTCTTGGTTGGCGGAGGTTGTACCAGGGGATCCTAGTGTGTCCGTCCCATCAGAATCTGTGTCTGTGAGGCTGTTTGTGGTGTCAGTGTCCCCCCAGTCTGTGGTCTCCCAGTCAGTGTCAGAAAGTGTGGTTGTCAAGTCTGTGTCTGCACCTATTTTTTCTCCTAGTGTAGTGAAGGCAGTGGAGGGTGCTGGACCAGCATGTATGGTGGTGCCAAACCCTCCTCCTCGGCGTGGCAGAAGTACAGCTGGAGGTCAGCGGACACCGAGGGGTGGAGTGAGGGGTGGATTGGATGATGGTGGGGGTGAGGTGGGAAGGGAATGAGAGTGGCTGGTGCAGAATGCAAGCTGAATGATGTGGAAGTCGGGGTGAATAATGTGGGGGTTTTGGAATCGCATCCTGATGGTGATTAAATCTCAAAATGTTTCTTAGCCTGGATTGTGTTTAAGTTGAGGTTCGGGGTTTGTAGTATCTTTTTGTTGTCATTAAAATATGTTTCTTAATATGTTATCTTGTCAGGAAACGATTTTCTTTACTTGCTGATGTAAGCACGCTTGTTTTTGTTAAGTTGTTGTTTATTTTTGTGTAAATACGTTTTTATTAATAAGCTGTATGTTTGTATGATTTTTTTTATAAAAAAAAAAAAAAATTACACTCTAATGCTACACTACAGTCACACAATAAAATTACTATACATTTACAGTGCCTTGAAAAAGTATTCACACCCCTTGAAATTTTCCACATCTTGTCATGTTACAACCAAAAACATAGGTATATTTTATTGGGATTTTATGTGTTAGACCAACACAAAGTGGCACATAATTGTGAAGTGGAAAGAAAATGATAAATGGTCTTCAAACTTTTTTACAAATAAATATATGAAAAGTGTGGCGTGCATTTGTATTCAGCCCCCTTTACTCTGATACCCCTAACTAAAATCGAGTGGAACCAATTGCCTTCAGAAGTCACCTAATTAGTAAATAGAGTCCACCTACTAAGACTTGGCCGTCCTGAGATCCACAGCTCAGGTGGGAGAATCTGTCCACAGAATCTGTCGTGCACTCCACAAATCTGGCCTTTATGGAAGAGTGGCAAGAAGAAAGACATTGTTGAAAGGAAACCATAAGAAGTCCCGTTTGCAGTTTGCGAGAAGCCATGTGGGGGATGCAGCAAACATGTGGAAGAAGGTTCTCTGGTTAGATGAGACCAAAATGTAACTTTTTGGCCTAGAAGCAAAATGCTATGTGTGGCAGAAAACTAACACTGCACATCACCCTGAACACACCATCCCCACCATGAAACATGGTGGTGGCAGCTTCAGGTTGTGGGGATGCTTTTCTTCAGCAGGGACAGAGAAGCTGATCAGAGTTGATGGGAAGGAAATAGAGGTATTATCTTCCTTCTCATCATCCAGAAACTAGATAAAGATAAAGAGGTTGGGGGCTTGGTCCCCAACCAAGACTCCTTAAAGAGCAGGGGCAATTGGACTATCTCGGTATGGTATAAACTAGAGTAAATTCAAGTACGTAGGCAGATATGTAAAAAAAATTATATAAAGGTTTATTCATACAAAATTAATAACACATAATGAATGATCAAATGCAGATTAAAAGCATGGTAACAATCCATGTGTATCACCAAGATAATGATCCCTAAACAGGGAAGATCACAGTGAGATAGTTGATCGTGGATAACATCTCAGCTAGTTTCGCAGTCTAATGCCGCTTTGTCAGGAGGATATCTGTAATTTGATTGACAAATGATCAATAACAATACAACTGAGCAGAATAGTAACAGTATTTAATACAATAATGTCAATGACAATATATATATGGAGGGAGGAGCATATCCCCTGAATATGAACCCTGGCAGGCACAGGACACAGGACGTCACTCAAGGTTCCCCCGCAGCGACTAGAGGGTACTTACAAATCACTGGACTGGTATCTAAATAGGTGGAGTAAGACAGATGAAATGGGTAAACTATGTACTTGGAGGGACTGGGAGTGAAAGGATGTGACTGTGATTAAAGTGTTGGAAAAGGAGGAAAATGGTAAAGGAATTCTGTGTGTGAGTGAGGAAGTGAGAAAGCATGAAAGGGAAGGGCGGAGGAGGGGAGGGGAGGAAAAGGGGGGGGCAAACAATAAAAGGGGAAGAGGAAGGGGGGAGGGCAAAGGAGAAAGAGGAAGGGACAACATGAATCAAGGAAATAGAAGTTAAGAAAACAAAGTAGTGGGGGGGGGGAGGAAAACCAAGCGGGGGGAGGGGAAAAAAAAGGGGCAAAAAGAGGGAAGGGAGGGAGAGCAGAACGGGAGGGAGGGAGGGAAAAGAAAGAGAAAAGGAAAAGAAGAGGGGGGGTTGTTGGCAGGGGGGAAGGAAAAGGTGGGAGGAAAGGAGGGGGGGGAGAAGGGAAAAGAAGGGGGAGGGGGGGAAAAGGGAGGGGGAAGGGGGGAGAAGGAAGGGTGAAGCCAGTGGAGAGCAGGGAAATTAAGAAGGGAAAAGGAGGGGGAAGGGCATAGTATATACCTTGTATGCAGACACAATAAGTTTGGGGGTCCCGGGAAGTAGCATCCAGCTGGGGTTGGGGGTACCAATGTTCAGCGGGTAATAGGACGAGCCATAGGACGAGCAAGCATGCACGCATGATCCTGTCCCGCATGCGCACGGTGGGAGTTCTGATCCAGTGACATCATACGCCGGCGACGGCTTGCGTCTGTGGAACGCCGCTGGGTCGGGGACTACAAAAAGCAGGCCTTTGCCTGCTAGCTAGTGCTCTGGATGCTGGGCCCAGGAATCACTTATTTCAGCAAACTCACAGTAAGTATACATTGCTGGTATACCTTCTGATTGCAGCCACCCCGGAGCTCCTTTCAATGGAGTTGTAAGTTAGGCTGTTAATTCATCTGTGGTTACTGTTTTCTTCCTTATAGGTCACTCACATTGGGCAGACGTGTGTGTGCTTTACCGCACCCCCACTTCTTACCTCTCCTCTTAATCTTGGTGATACACATGGATTGTTACCATGCTTTTAATCTATATTTGATCATTTGTTATGTGTTATTAATTTTGTATTAATAAACCTTTGTATCAATTTTTTACATAACTGCCTACATACTTGAATTTACTCTAGTTTATACCGTACCAAGATAGAGTTGATGGTTAGATGGATGGAGCCAAATACGAGCAAAATCTTAGAAGAAAATCTAATGCCCTGTACACACGGTCGAATTTTCCGACAGAAAATGTGTGATAGGACCTTGTTGTCGGAAATTTCCGACTGTGTGTAGGCTCCATCACACATTTTCCATCGGATTTTCCGACACACAAAGTTTGAGCGCTTGCTATAAAATTTTCCGACAACAAAATCCGTTGTCGGAATTTCCGAACGTGTGTACACAAATCCAACGCACAAAGTGCCACGCATGCTCAGAATAAAGAGATGAAAGCTATTGGCTAATGCCCCGTTTATAGTCCCGACGTACGTGTTTTACGTCACCGCGTTCAGAACGATCGGATTTTCCAACAACTTTGTGTGACTGTGTGTATGCAAGACAAGTTTGAGCCAACATCTGTCGGAAAAAATCCTAGGATTTTGTTGTCGGAATGTCCGATCAATGTCCGACCGTGTGTATGGGGCATTAGAGTCTGCAAAACACTTGAGACTGGGGCGGAGGTTTACCTTCCAGCAGGACAACAACCTTATACATACAGCCAGAGCTACAATGGAATGGTTTAGATCAAAGCATATTCATGTGTTAAAATGGCCCAGCCAAAGTCCAGACTTAAATCCAATTGAGAATCTGTGGCAAGACTTAAATTGCTGTTCACAGACGCTCTCCATCCAATCTTACAGATCTTGAGCTATTTTGCAGTAGAATGGGCAAAAATGTCACTCTCTAGATGTACAAAGCTGGTAGAGACATCCCCAAAAAGACTTGCAGCTGTAATTGCAGTGAAAGGAGGTTCTACAAAGTATTGACTCAGGGGGGCTGAATACAAATGTACCCCACACTTTTCACATATTTATTGATAAGAAATTTTGAAAACCATTTATCATTTTCCTTCCACTTAAACAATTATGTGCCACTTTGTGTTGGTCTATCACATAAAATCCCAATGAAATACGTTTACACTTTTGGTTTTAAGATGACAAAATGTGGAACATTTCAAGGGGTATGAACATTTTTTCAAGGCACTGTATATATCTCTGATATATTCTGCAGCGCTGTACAGAGAACACTGAGCCAGTCACAGCAGTTTCTGCACCATAGGAGCTTACACTCTAATGTTCCTAATCCACACCGCATTCACACACTATTTTATTACTTTACATTTATTTATCTCTGAAATATTCTATAGTGCTGTACAGAGAACACTGATGCAGTCTCTGCACCAGAGGAGCTTACACTCCAATGTCCACAACACAGTCATGCACAAACTGGGAACAATTTGGGAGGAAAGTCAATTAACGTACTAGTATGTTTTTGGATTATGGGGGACCCATGAAACCTCAGTGTAGGTTAAGCAAAACTGCGTTTCTTATAGAGAAATTGTTTGTTTTGCTTTTCTGTTTGTCCCACTTTGCCCTTTTTTTGGCATGATGCAGCAACAGAAACGTATTAATGAAATTTCAAAAATGACTGTTTACTTTTCTTAGCGCTAATGACATCCACAGTGTAGAAATATTTTCATGCAGTGAAATGACCTGACTGCCCTTGTGGGATCCGGAAAGAATTGTATTCCCCTGGGAGACATAGTTGGCTTCAATTGCCTTAGAAGGGGGTTCGTTTGTCCTTCCTCTAGACCAAAACTGCAGGAGCTTGTGAGAAACTGAGCTCGGTAAAAGACTTTTTTCAACCTAATTAAATTAAATATGGGGCTATTTATGAAGAGGTTAAATGTAAAATAATAATTGCTTTTCTTAAAATGTGTAGGGATTTCTAGAGTTTCGAAAAATGTAATTTCAACACTGGTAATATTATTTTCAGGTTCTTTTGATTGCAGGTGTTCATACCATCTGTCCGGGATTCATCTGGGCAGTCCGGGTTTTGAATCATGTGTCCGTGTTTGAGGCGGACTGAAACCCAGACACATTATTCAGCCTGGGCTGTGGCTCCCCAAGTAACCAAGATAGTCACACACAAATCTGTTGATGTCTGGGAGCTTTTTTACCCATTACTTTTGCACAAGTTGTCCATTGTGGTGCTGGCTGCTGTTTTATAATTTATATTTCACATTTTGAACAGTGGCACGGTATAACACCACATATTTCATTGTATATACATGTTGTCCTGGACAGGGGTTCGTATTCACAGGGAGAGGGACAGTTCAAGAGATACAGGAGAATACCCGAGGCCATGTAAAGCTACAGGAGTCGCAGAGGTGCTTAAAATGCAGTAAGGTGACTGGGTTCATGGGGTGACACAGGATGCTCTGGGGGCTCTAGAGTCACTTGTATAATGGGGTGACACAGGATACTCTAGCCACTTCCGGACTGCCCACCGTGTATATACCTTGCTACTTTGACGTTATATACTGGGGTTATGACAGTAGATACTGTAACTGCCATAACTCCGGTATATTTTTACACAGTAGGCGATCCGGCTTCAGTAGTCGATCCGGCGTTAGATCCCAGCAGCGGACTGGCCAAGGGATCACTTTTATGGGGGGTGGGAGAGGTGCACCCCCCCCACCTCTTCCCAGTTGTTTTCCCCTCTTACCGTAGCCGTTGGTAGCGGCAAAAACAATCCGGAGTGCAAGATGGCCCCCACTTGACTCTATGCCCTTGGAGGACCGGAGCGATGTCAAACATCACTTCCGCCCTCCGGCCTTACATGGCCCATTTTTTTTTTTTTTTTGTATAAAAGTTAAATTACACAATAAAAGCGATCAAAAAATTTTTTTTAAAGGGGCAGTGTAAAAATAAAAAATAGGAAGTAAAATAAATAAGAAAAAAAAAATTATTTAAACAGCTCCGTCCCCTCAAGCTTGTGCGCAGAAGCGAATAAGTCACACTCACATATTTAAACCACACATGTGAGGTATCACCACGATCCTCAGAGCAAGAGCAATAATTCTGGTACAAGACCTCCTCTGTAATTCTAAACTGGTAACCTGTAAAACATTTTAAAGCTCCGCCTATGGAGATTTTTAAGTACCGTAGTTTGTTGCCATTCTACAAACGTGCGCAGTTTTAAAACATGACGTGTTGGTTATCAATTTACTCAGTGTAACATCATCGTTCACACTATACAAAAAATTGTGCTAACCTTAATGTTTTCTTAATTTTTTTTTCGAAAAAGGTGTATTTTTTTTTTTTAAATTGTGTTTGTAAGACCACTGCGCAAATACGGTGTGACATAGAGTATTGCAATGATAACCTTTTTATTCTCTAGGGTCTCTGCTGCAAAAAAATATATATTATGTGTAGCACTAACTCACGGTGGAGCTGCTGGTTTAAGCGGGCCTGTTACCTTCACTTTGCTTCCCTCTGTTTCACCGGCACCGGGTCTAGGGGTTTCGTTGAGTTTACTGCTAGATGACACACGCACCAACACTGGAGTATGTTTTCAATGTTTTATTAAACAGTCAACTTTAGGAAGTATCAGGAAAGAGATGGAAAAGGAAACCTTCAGGAGAAACTCAAATATCTTCTTATAAGATCTTAGCAACAAATGTCCCGGTAGAATTCAGATAATTATGTGGAATACATTCCCCTCATGGGACGCACTCTTTTGCTCGTCTGGATAGGCCTCTCTCACCGGTCTAGCAGCCAGTACACAGCACGAATCTAAAGTCTCTGCCACAGACTTACTTGGGGGGTAAATCTGCACGATCCTCTGCCACAGGATGTATCAGATCTTCTGCAGTGAACAGTCAGTCACAGTGCCTGAACCTTTAAGCCGAACCGGCGACACTATGCTGTATAATTACTTCTTTTGGATACGTCCTGACTGCTGTCCAGCTTCATCACACAGGACCGACAGCTCAGGACCATTCCTCGGCCGTGGTGGTAGGCCCCAGACAAGCCTCCGGACCCACCCCTGCGCCGTAGCATCGTGGGCCTCTCGATCGGAGGACCATGTGGTAGCCCCTTAACGCATACCTGTCGGCCAGGCGGGCCAGCAGGTGGCTGTACAATAAAAAACCCTAGAACATGGCGTCTGTCCCATAAATACCCCCTTCCCAGAATGCAACTCGGAGGACCACCTCCACCGAGCTTGTCTCCGAGACAGAGGAGCATCTATACACTTCGACACGTTGCCCTTCCAACACTGACTAATGGTAACAGCGACACCCACCGGTCATCATGGCAGCACACACAATGTCAGCCAAGCTGGAACAGAGGCGAACTTTTAACCTTCCTAACACACAATTTACTAAATTTACCTAATCTGCGGTAGATTGTAAATCTACCAGCGCTACATATGTTTGGGGGTTATAAGTAATTTTCTAGCAAAAAATACTGATTTTAACTTGGGAATATGGGTAATCTCAGGTGGACGGAGACAGCCACAGACCTCTATAGGTATACGACAGAAATTCTGGGGAGAGACATCATCCACCTCCCACCCTCACAGAATTTACGATCCTCCAGCCCCCAAGGACGAACGCTGGCTGCAGCTTCCCTACACAGCTTTAGAGACAGAGCGCTTAGAAGTGGACTGATATGGAGCTAAGGAGAACTAATTATTCATCACCTGTTATATCTCCCGACTAGCTACTCCTCTCTATGTGTGTATATGTTAGTCTACCGGTTTGCAAAGACTGTGTTCCTGTTCTCAAGGCTCTGATGAAGAGATTATCCTCGAAACGCATCAGCATAATTTTAAACACTTGCCTTTGTATGGGCATGTCTCACTTTTAACCTTTAAGTGCATATTTTGTAACCTAACTCTTACGAAATGTAGTGTATTTATATATTACTTACATGTTTGTATTCCATTGTACATGAATAAATTGTGTGCTTTTGATGTAAGCGTTTGATCACGCGCCTTTCATCCACCCTTCCCACACTAACTTTTCACATTAATAAGCTGGTGATTGTTTGCTAGGATCGCCCAGCAACCAATCACCTGCTGTTTAATGTAAAAAGTTAACTCCAGCGATTCCCGCCTCCATCCAGCCCTGTGATACCGGCCGCTCGCCGCTATCCAATGAAAAAGACAATGTCCGAGGGTCAGGTGCTCGCGAATCACAGGCACTAACGGGCTGAACATTAAACGGTGGCCGTGGGTTTAAAGCCTTTTTTAACTGAATAGTTTTACTTTTCTTTAAAAAAAAAAAATAGGTGAATAATTAGGCCAACGGGTCCAGGATCCTGTAATCCTCAGGAGTAGCCAGGTTTGATTCGTCAAGAGTTCCCAAACCCTGGTTCAAATTCAGGACTAAAACTTAGCAGTGAATCCTATTAAAGATTATGGCATGGATGGTGACTGTAATTAAATTCTGTTTTTAGAGCTAATAGGCAAACTACTGTAAACAAATGCATGGAAATCTGGTCATTGCTATAGGGTACATGTCCCAATGCATTTTTTTAAGTGGTTGTAAACTGCAGACATGAAATATGAACAAAGCATATCGTTTTATAGTGTGTGCTCAATCCAGAGCACTAAGTGTCATTTCTGTCCGCTGCTTTGTTCCTCTGCTATAAACATGAGTCACTTCTGGAAAGTTTTCCTGACACCAAGAAAAAAATTGTGACGGGGAGGGCACAATCAGTGATTGACAGCCTCATCTCTGTTCCTGTGTGCTGTATGAAGGGGGCGTGTCCCTTCTTTCTAATCAGCTCTCCACCCACTTATTTTCAGAGCTGGGAGATCCTGTGTAAATTCTGCACTTGGAATGGATGTAGGGGAAATACAGCCGTAGATAAACAGGTATAACTTATGTAGGAATTGTTTCATTTCTGTGTATTACCTGAGACCAGTCACTTCACTGGGTATATGTAAGGGGATACAACCACTTTAATACAGTACAGGAGGGAGGTTCTTTTCATGCAGCTTTCTAGTCAACATTGAAAATACAAAAATCTTTTACATACTATCCTTTGGGAGGTGCATTAAAGCTGTACATTGTATTTGGAACAGTATGATTCTCATGGACAGCCTCAGTGACACTGTACTGTATATTTCACTCTGGAATTTATTTATTTTCTATTACAGTCTGATTCACTTCAGTAGGAAAAATAACATTTTTTCAAGGTAGCTTTAATTAGGCCCGCTTTGTTCAGCAGATAGAAATTGACCAGTAGTTCACTGACACTGTCTCTGTTCTAACTGATGCAAAACTATCCTGCCACTGGCCAATCTCTTTAAAATCGTTAAGAATTATAAGATGATACAGCAGTGTTAAATTGGCCAGTAGCAGGATGCATTTAATCAAGGATAATAGGCCTAACTGGTGTATGCCTAACTTTTATTTTCACTTTGATGTTGGGGGAGGAAGTGCAGTAAATGTGAGGTAGTTTAGGTGCACACTGTTCCTGCACTTATGCCGCGTACACACGGTCGGACTTTTCGTCTACAAAAGTCCAACGGACGCCGACGGACTAAAGCTGGCTGGTAATCCGATCGTGTGTGGGCTTCTCCGGACTTTCAGCAGACTTTTTCAGCCTCAAATCCGACGGACTTTAGATTTGAAACATGCTTCAAATCTTTACGTCGTAACTACGACGGACCCCGAAATCCGCTCGTCTGTGTGCTAGTCCGACGGACAAAAACCCATGCTAGGGCAGCTATTGGCTACTGGCTATGAACTTCCTTATTTTAGTCCGGTGTACGTCATCACGTACGAATCCGTCGGACTTTTGTGTGGTCGTGTGTAGGCAAGTCCGTTCGTTAGAAAGACTGCTGCAAGTCCGCCGAAAGTCCGCCGGAAGTCTGTCGGACAGGCTGTCGGACTTTTGTAGATGAAAAGTCCGACCGTGTGTACGCGGCATTAGTATTTTCTTTCTTTCAAATGATGTCAGCTTGATAAACAGATGGTCAATGACATGTGAATGCTGCTCTTTAAGCACTCCAAACTTAAAGTTTTTGTAAACGATCACCTTGTAAAACAACATATTCAGTTTAAAATAGAAATGTAAGGCAAAACATTTATGTATAAATATAAAAAAAAACTTTATAAATACCTTTTTTTATAAATTATCACATTCCCTCTGTTCTCTCTGTTCTCAGCTGCATAAGAGCTGGGGGAGGAGAAGCAGCAGCACACTGAGCTTCCCAGTGAATGACTGTGCAGTGGGGGCATGTCAGGACAAGTCTGGTCATTGGAAGAGAGCAGACATAGCTAGAGAACTGACCACTGTGTGCTCTCCTGCTTAGCGTGGTCAGTTTTTATTAGAAAAGCAAGGGGACTGGCAGGAACACCAGAGATTTTACATAAAGGAAGCAATACAAACAGGATATTTTCTCATACAAGTACATGGTACAGCAGGCACATATCAGGAATATGAAGTGTTGGGGTAACAGCCGTACCAGCATAAAAAATAACAATTAAAAAAAAAGAAATTACATTCCCCCTTAAAAAGCCTAAAATAAATGCTCACTGTTTAAGAAAACCTTTCAGCAAAAAAAAAAAAAACTATAAAAAATATTTAAGAAAAAAGGCCTATTGGCATACAATAAAAATCAATATACCCCCAAATTAAATTAAAAAAACCCAAATTATACCCACAGAAACAAAATCACACTTTTTTAAGGGAAGCCCTGCTGTAAAAAAGATGATTTTGCATAAAATAAAGACCCTATTAACATAAACTATTAAAAATGTAACACAAAAATTGTTGAAAACTCCAAAATACCATCTTTGAAACAAAGGCTATTTTTTTACTTTGACAGCAAAAACATTTATGCAACTTTAAGTTACCACTGACCACAAATCATCTTAAAATAAAATTAAAGACAAAAAAGCCCCCAATTAAGAGGATAAAAAAAACAAAAGGGGTTGATTTCCGAAAAAATTAGCAATGAGAATTAAAGTACAGTTTCTAAATGATTCCAGACTCTCACATGCAGTATGTCAGCTATTTTCCTCTACAGAAGCTTTCAATAAAATGTTAGTCAAAAAATATGTTAATAAAATGATACCAAGGCATATCTGTGCCCTCCCCCTTTTACAGTGGGGGGGGGGGCTTAACCAATAGCCCCTTTATTAGCCCTTCTAAGCCTGCTAGTCATAAATCAAAGGCCAAGGGGTGCATTGTGGCTTTAAAAAAAATATATCCTGGGCAAATCTGCACATAAATTAGCCCAAATTGAAAATCTTGGACCCACATTATTCCCCTTGAACCTCATCCTTACTCAGGAGCCCTTGTCCCACCTTAAAAATTATTTAAAAATAATTTCTTAATTGCACCTTTCCCTTGACTTCAATGTGTTTCATTGCATTTATGAACTTTTCAAAAAAATCTCTCTTTTTTCACTCATATTTCAGGAAAATGAAAACGTTAAATTTCTCCCATCCTTAAAGTTGATGTAAACCAATATTTTTTATTATTATTATTAATTAAGGCTTGCACCTTGTACAGTATAGAATTTCATGTCATCTGTGCCCAGTCTTGCCACGAAGAGTTAATCCAGCTCTGAGCAGTGATCTTATCTTTTTTCAGTGAAACAGGAGTCAGTTTCTCCACCTTGCTGCGAGTGACAGGTGATTTACATATCTCATGCATGAGCCTGAGAGAGACATTCTGTGTACTTCAGATCCCCTTCTTCTTTCTTCTCCAGCTCTCCCAGGATTGGTTGCTCCACTCCTCAGCATGATTGGGCATGCTGAAGTCATGTGTTGACCTTTCTGGGTTTTGACTGGATGTTAGTGATTATAGCAGAAGTTCAGTGTAAGAAATACACAGGAGAAAATGCATGTTGACAAGGGGAGTCTAGAGGTAGGCGGGGAGTCTACTGACATCACGACTCCACCCACCGAGCTCCAGACAACAGACCCACCCACAGAATCTGCAGTTTTTCGGGTCTCATAACAGACAGAGGGGAGACATTTGACAGGTAAGGATATATGCAGGAGGAATGCATATCCTTATAGATAACTACGATGACAGTAGTTTAGAAAGGATAAGATAAGATAAGTGGGTTTACATCCACTTTAATAAAAAATTATATTATTTATTAATATGAAAATATTCCTTAGTAATTTAAAAAGTTAATGTGTACATCCAGGCTTATCGATATTTACCCACAAACCTCCCTCTCCAACTTTAGATCACGTCCCAGCATTATTTTTTTCTCTTTCTTTGTTCCTCTGTTATTACTCACTGTGACTTAGTAGGTAATTTGCTACCATGGAGTCATGCATCTAGAACTAAAACTACTAAGAGATGTATCTCTACAGACATGTGGGCAGGCTCTTGAGAATCAAGGTAGCAGTATTGTATTGCTGGGAAAGAAATGAATGTACTGTACATTATCTCACAAAAGTGAGTACACTCCTCACATTTTTGTAAATATTTTATTATATCTTTTCATGTGACAACACTGAAGAAATGACACTTTGCTACAATGTAAAGTAGTGAGTGTACAGCTTGTATAACAGTGTACATTTGCTGTCCCCTCAAAATAACTCAACAGACAGTCATTATTGTCTAAACCGCTGGCAACAAAAGTGAGTACACCCCTAAGTGAAAATGTCCAAATTGGCTCCAATTAGCCATTTTCCCTTCCTGGTGTCATGTGACTCGTTAGTGTTACAAGGTCTCAGGTATGAATGGGGAGCAGGTGTGTTATATTTCGTGTTATCGCTCTCACTCTCTAATACTGGTCACTGGAAGTTCAACATGGCACCTCATGGCAAAGAACTCTCTGAGGATCTGAAAAAAGAATTGTTGCTCTACATAAAGATGGTCTAGGCAATAGGAAGATTGCCAAGACCCTGAAACTGAGCTGCTGCAGCACGGTGGCCAAGACCATACAGCGGTTTAACAGGACAGGTTCCACTCAGAACAGGCCTCGCCATGGTCAACCAAAGAAGTTGAGTGCACGTGCTCAGTGTCATATCCAGAGGTTGTCTTTGGGAAATAGATGTATGAGTGCTGCCAGCATTGCTGCAGAGATTGAAGGGGCGGGGGTCAGCCTGTCAGTGCTCAGACCATACACCACACACTGCATCAAATTGGTCCGCATGGCTGTCGTCCCAGAAGGAAGCCTCTTCTAAAGATGATGTACAAGAAAGCCCGCAAACAGTTTTCTGAAGACGAGCAAACAAAGGACATGGATTACTGAAACCATGTCCTGTGGTCAGATGATACGAAGATAAACTTATTTGGTTCAGATGGTGTCAAGCGTGTTTAGCGGCAAACAGGTGAGGAGTACAAAGACAAGTGTGTCTTGCCTACAGTCAAGCATGGTGATGGGAGTGTCATGGTCTGGGGCTGCATGAGTGCTGCCGGCACTGGGGAGCTACAGTTCATTGAGGGAACCATGAATGCCAACATGTACTGTGACATGGAGGAGAATTGCACCCATAACAACAAGTAAATCATTAATGATAAAAATAGCCCATAAACTCAATGGTTGAATAACACCACAGTGACTCCACACATATGAAAGAGTGCCCGACCACCGTATAAATTGCCTGCTTACCAGATAGTAAGCAGAAAGAGTCGTTTGGCTATAGCCCAGCCACGACCTTTACCTTCCACGGATGGCTGCTGGACACACACAGGAAATGGACCTAGTGATGGCAACCCCCTAAGTGTCTCCTTGATTCATAGCCATACTGGAGATGTACTCGGGATAGGCTCAGAAAGAAGAGAGACTGACCATAGTGTGATACAGTATGACCAATTTATTAAAGAAAGAAAGGGGTAATATTGCACTTACATGTATACAGATAAAAAAAAATCGCATAAAATCAATGCCAGCCAGCAAACACAGGAGCCCGTCCTCCTCTCAACAGTGTGGTGACGTCAGTGCATGCCCTCCCAGACGTGTTTCGTCATATGTGACGTTTTCAAGTGGTTTATACATTAATGGCTGTGTGTTGAGTTATTTTGAGGGGACAGCAAATTATTATACAAACTGTACACTCACTACTTTACATTGTAGTAAAGTATCATTTCTTCAGTGTTGTCACTTGAAAACACATAATAAAATATTTACAAAAATGTGAGGGGTGTACTCACTTTTGTGAGCTACTGTATGTGTATGGAGAGGGATAAAGATGAATAGGGGATAGGTTGAGTACTGTAATCAAGCAGGCAGGGCCGACAACATTGCTTGTGATTTCAGAGCAGCAGAGGCAGTGTTGTCCAAATGGAAAGTTAGGAGCTCACTAGATTCTTGGCAGATCAATGGGCATTGTTTCTGTACTTGCAGGGATAAAATGAAAATTTGGAAAAATGTGCATTCTTTGTAGAGATTTACTGGATGTATATTTTTTGATTTGCTCAGTTGCTCACGGACTCCAAAAACAAATAATTTTCATGTCCATACCATAGCCCCTGAATTTCATTAACTCTAGGAATGCAACACCAGTGGGACTTTTTTGGGTACTTTCAAATCATAAACAATGTGAAATACAAGAAATATCTCATTAGAATGTTATACTATATTTACATCACATAAAATCAATAATGTTTAAAACTACATGTCTAGGCTGGTAGTTCAATTGCATGACAACAGAACGTACCTTAAAGACATATTACCACTTTTAATTTATTCTGGTCTTGGCTTAGCATCTCCTAACATCTATATATTGCATATTCACAATGATGCATATACAGTGCCTTGAAAAAGTATTCATACCCCTTGAAATTTTCCACATTTTGTCATGTTAAAACCAAAAACGTAAATGTTTTTTATTGGGATTTTATGTGATAGACCAACACAAAGTGGCACATCATTGTGAAATGAAAGGAAAATGATAAATTGTTTTCAACATTTTTTACAAATAAATATCTGAAAAGTGTGGTGTGCATTTGTATTCAGCCCCCTTTACTCTGATACCCCTAACTAAAATTTAGTGCAACCAATTGCCTTCAGAAGTCACCTAATTAGTAAATAGAGTCCACTTGTGTGTAATTTAATCTCTGGAAAAATACAGCTGCTCTGTGAAGCCCTCAGAGGTTTGTTAGAGAACCTTAGTGAATAAACAGCATCATGAAGGCCAAGGAACACACCAGACAGGTTAGGGATAAAGTTTTGAAGAAGTTTAAAGCAGGGTTAGGTTATAAAAAAATATCCAAAGCTTTGAGCATCTCATAAAGCACTGTTCAATCCATCATCCGAAAATGGAAACATACCAAGACATGGCCGTCCACCTAAACTGACAGGCCGGGCAAGGAGAATATTAATCAGAGAAGCAGCCAAGAGGCCCATGGTAACTCTGGAGGAGCTGCAGAGATCCACAGCTCAGGTGGGAGAATCTGTCCACAGGACAACTATTATGCCGCGTACACACGGTCGGACTTTTCGTCTACAAAAGTCCAACGGACGCTGACGGACTAAAGCTGGCTGGTAATCCGATCGTGTGTGGGCTTCTCCGGACTTTCAACGGACTTTTTTAGCCTCAAATCCGACGGACTTTAGATTTGAAGCATGCTTCAAATCTTTACGTCGTAAGTACGACGGACCCCGAAGTCCGCTCGTCTGTATGCTAGTCCGACGGACAAAAAAACGACGCATGCTCATAAGCAAAAACTAAACGGAAGCACTCGGTCTAGTAAAACTAGTGTTCGTATTGTAGGTAGCACATTCATCACGCTGCAAAATCTGTGATCGTTGAATGCAGCGCATTTTATTTCTTCTTTACGAAGGCTCTATAAAGAACGAAGGTGTTTTGCTGTTCATAATCAGAGTTCTCCCAAACTGATTTCTGGATTCTTTTTCTCTTTGATCTCATGAATGATATAGTATGCTTTTTAAAAACAATGTTTCCATACTAATAATACTTTTTCCCCTTTTTTTTTTTTAGGTTTGTAAAGTTACCACAAAGAACCCATTATTCTGTTTTTTTTTTTTTATAGTGATTATTTTTTAGTTTTTAGATAAAGTTAACCCAAAGCACCGTTTTTGGTTACGTAAATTTTTGGATTTTCAAGACTTACCACTTGAACATTATTAACATTAGTAATGTATTTTTGGTGTGTTTTTTTTCTAACTCAATGAGATTGTTGTCCCTTGTTAATTTAACATTGTGTGTAAAATCAATGATTTCAAAGAAAAAACATAAAAAGTCTTTTGCTAAACTCAAAAAATGATCCATTTATTCATGGTCAAAATAAAATAAAGAGGAAGTCAACGCTGGAAAAAGTCGGTGTACCAGAAAATTGGGATCTTGCGGAGTCCATATAAGAGGGAGCACAATCTGGTCCAAGAATCCCAGAGATCAACAGCACCAGCAGATGATCTAGATGTCCCCAGACTGTGGTCCTACAACAGCCTGCGTCTTCTGTCAGACCAGACTGAACCCAGGTCATCATTTTCTTCTCTTCCCTGCAGCCTTTCCTCCACGCTGCCCTGCAGCCTTCCCTGTAGCCTTCTTTTGAGGCTGTGGCTCTGGTGTTTCAGTTGTGGCAGGAGGAGGAGGAGGAGGAGGAGGAGGAGGGGGGGGGGCTGCCTCATGTAGTTGGGTGTTTTGTGTTAGCGTGCCCTGCAGCCCCTTATGGATTGTTTCCCCAAATAGGCGCTCACAAATGAGGCGCTGCTCCCTATTCATCTGAAGAAGCCTGCTGGCTAAGTAGCAGCCATAGGATTCTTCCGCTTCGGGGGGGCTCCTTAAAAAACGGGTGGCCTCTTGCATGAGGCGCAGGGATGCGTCCTGTGTGACCATCCCCTTCCTGGCCCTTTTTTTGGGAAGGTGGAGGGGAGGCACTTGGGATTCGGTCAGGCTCCTACTGGGCCCAGCCACCTCACTTGGCCCAGCCACCTCACTTGGCCCAACCACCTCACTTGGCCCAGCCACCTCACTGGGAGCAGCCACCTCACTGGGAGCAGCCACCTCCTGCCTGACACTGGGCCCAGCCTCCTCCAGGATGATGGTGAATCCGGCCTCCTCCAGGCTGTCCATGGGCCTGGTCTCCTCCTGCCTGCCACTTTCCCCACATTCCTCCTGGATGGACTCATCCTGTGTATAAAAAAAGGACAATAGTTTGAGTATATTTTTTTGGGTTCATCAATGACACACAGTTTGCTTCTCATGAATAGCAAATTCAATGTGAATACTTCTCTTTAATAAAAGAGTCTAATCAGACACCCTAATTATTTCAAGCAGGTGCCAAACATATTTAGCCACTACTGTCAATTGATATGTATACACAATTTTGAGTGCCAAATTATTTTAGACAATTATAACATCCAGTTAACATCATTAATATTAGTACAGTAAATATTTGTTAAAATAATTTACCTGACTCCAGATGGTCATATCTGGTTCATCCAGGATGGAAGACCCAGCTTGCTCCTCATCAGCCTCTGCTGGGGTGGAGGGAAGGGTGGAGGGAAGGGTTGAAAGTGATGGCCTGGCTTCATTCTGGTCATCCAGAAAACGGAGTTGATTATAGTACCACAGCCTGGGTACATAAACATCATCTGCTGATGCTCCTGATCTCCTTGATTCCTGGATCTTCTTATGCTCCCTCTTATACATGTTCCTCAAGACCCCAATTTTCTTGAGCAATGTCTCCATTGTTGCTTCCGGGATGGTCGCCTGGACAAAGGCCAGAAGTCTCTCCAGCGTTGACTTCCTCACATGCTTAGCATAATACTGAGGGTGTTTCACCTCCCACAAATTCCTCATCTCTCGATATTTGGAAATAAAAGATGTAAGGAACTCTGGATCCTTAAATAGGGGATTCATTATATCTGGAAAAGATGAAGTCACAAGACAAAAAACACTTTTATTATAGGTTTCGGCTAACCCCTCATCATCTTCTCCCTATGTAGGCCTCATCAATCTATCAAGCCATATAGGCCGCTTGCTACAAAGTCATGACCATAAAACCCAAAAAAAATATATTTAAAATTACCTTCGTTTTGTAACGTCCTGGTCCACTATCACCTACGCACAGAACGTTCGTACGACACGTGCGCAAGGGCCCTCTTCATACACTACGCATGTGTGAAACTCCGCCTGCGTCGCCCGCCCCTGACGTTCGAAATTAACTCATGTTCTCCGCCCCCTAATTCGACGCACAGAACGTACGTACGACACGTGCGCAAGGCCCCTCTTTATACACTACGCATGTGTGAAACTCCGCCTGCGTCGCCCGCCCCTGACGTTCGATTTTAACTCATGTTCTCCGCCCATTTTTTGTTACGGCGCGTAGTGGAGTTAAAGAATGGCGGAGACACCTGAAATGTTGACGACCTCAGGTAGTGGAGACAGCCCGGAGGCTGGAACGTCAGCGAAATCTATGAGGCCTAGATTTAAGGCCTCTAATATGAGTTTTAAAGAGATGGTGGAGATGGTGGCCATTCTTCACAAAGACGACTATGATGGCAATTATGGGCCGTACGCACGGCCAAATTTGCGCAAGGCCAAAATAATGGCGAAGGTCGTGGAGACTTTGCAGGCATCTTTTGGGGTCCAGCGCTCCAAAGATCAACTGCGAAAAAGATGGTCTGACCTGAAACTCAGGGAGCCGGATCAATACCGACGTATCCGGAAAGTTCTTAAAAAAAGTAAGTACTTGTCGTGTTTTTCTCTTGTGTTTATTACCTTGTATACTGCTCCATGTGCTTTTCCTTCCTATCCGATTTTTTGTTCATCGTTTTAAACGATCTTTTAAGAAACCTCGTTACATATCTATAGATATATATCTATATATACATATACACATATATATACATATATATATATATACATATATCTATATATATATATATATATATACATATATATACATATATATATATATATATATATATATATACATATATATACACATATATATATATACATATATATATATATATATACATATATATATATATACATATATATATATATATATATATATATATATATATATATATACATATATATATATATACATATATATATATATACATATATATATATACATATATATACACATATATATATATATACACATATATATATAACTATATATATAACTATATATATATATATATATATATATATATATATATATATAACTATATATATATATAACTATATATATATATATATATATATATATATAACTATAGAGAGAGATAGATATATATATATATATATATATATATATATATATATATATATATATATATATATATATATATATTGAGAGATAGATATAGATATAGATATAGAGAGAGAGAGAGAGAGAGAGAGAGAAAGAAATATATAGAGAGAGAGAGAAATATAGAGATAGGTAGATAGATAGATATAGAAATGTAAAACATTCTTTTTGAAGATTTGAAGTTATCTTAATTTTTTGGCTTTACATTTAGTTAGATATTTCGAGATTTTGTTCCAGATATAGAGAGAGATCAAAAGATTATTAACTATATTTTGAGATATTGATATCTATCTATCCGATATGTCTTTCTAATTTTAAATATTGAGGTAAAATAGGAACTCTACACAAACCACTTCATTACAAATGTTGGAAAATTACTATGTACTAAAATATCTGTGTGCTAATTAGATTATTAATTTTTTGTTTCACATAGGGGAAAAATCACTCAGCCAACAACCAGAAGACAGTCCACCCCAAGCAAAACATGATTGGGAAATAAGCCCAAGTCCCATTGAGGATGTGGAGGAAGGAGAGGTGGGCGACATGGGCACCCCACCAGGTGAGTGTCTGACACACCAGCTTACGGTAATCTATGCATGGCTGCCTTTTATTTTATGTAATTTTTCTACTCTATTTTAGGTGATCTGGTTGTGCTTGAGTCAAGCAACAGTGCCACCCCCGAGGATGTTCATGAAGTATGCGACATGGGCACCCCACCAGGTCAGTGTTTGAGACACCAGCTTTATGGTAAGGTAAACTTATGTGTGCATATTTCTAAACATATTTTTTTTTTCATTCCACTTTAGGTCCAAGTGACTATTTCACCACAGACAGTGCCCAACGGCTAATTGCTCAAATCATGGCCTGGAATGGGGAGATCGATCAAATGCGGAATCGGCTGGATCGTATGCAGCAGGAAATGAAGGACATGATTGATGTTTTGGGTCGAATCTAAATGCCCTTTTTTAAACCCCAAAACATCAATCATGTCCTTCATTTCCTGTTTTGCTGACCCCATTCTGGGCCTTCTCTTTTTTTTTTTTTGGCAGAACATAAATGGCTGTTTAACCTAATGTAAAAAAGGAGGGCTGTTTCTCGTAAATACCTCAAAAATCCACAAAAAAATAAAAATTGATTTTCAAAAAAACACAAAAAAAAAAAAAAAAAAACTTGATTTTAAAAACCAAAAAAAAAAAAAAACTTGATTTTAAAAAACCAAAAAAAAAAAAAAACTTGATTTTAAAAAACCAAAAAAAAAAAAAAACTTGATTTTAAAAAACCAAAAAAAAAAAAAAACTTGATTTTAAAAAACCAAAAAAAAAAAAAAAAAACTTGATTTTAAAAAACCAAAAAAAAAAAAAAAACTTGATTTTAAAAAACCAAAAAAAAAAAAAAAAACTTGATTTTAAAAAACCAAAAAAAAAAAAAACTTGATTTTAAAAAACCAAAAAAAAAAAAAAACTTTATTTTAAAAAACCAAAAAAAATAAAAAACTTGATTTTAAAAAACCAAAAAAAATTAATATACAAACTTTATAAAAAAAAAAAATAATAAAAACAAAAATAACTTGATAAAAAAAAAAAACATAAACCAAAAAATTGCTTTAAAAAACAAAAAAAAAAAAACAAAACTTGATTTTCCCAAAACAAAAAAAAAAGCCTGTTTGTGAAAATCAAAAAGCCAAAAATATTTTTTTGTGGATTAGGTATAAATATTTAGATATAATTATATTTTGCTACATTATTAAGATATCATTCTATTTTTGTCTATGAACATTTTATACTAAATGCAGAACGGAATGCATAACAACCATTAATAAAAACATCTCCTTATAGGAATTAAATAAATGTGTGGTTTGTTATTTCAAGGCTCAGTATCATTTTAGTTATAATTGTAAAAAAGTTGTTTACAGTGGCAATGGAGCTTATTTAGACATTTAAAATTACAATACAGTTGGCACTACAACTGCTCGACCATAACCTAGGAGACAGCCCAAAAGAAAGACAAGCAATAAATATAATGCAAGATTTCATCAATAATTTTTTTATTGTCAAAAATTATATATCCTGGCCCATTGCAATGGCCCCCCTACCCATAAAATAATTAACATATTGCTGTCTAACTTGACGGGCACTTTGGGGGGCCAAGCCAGTACGGACAGTATCCAGGCCTGTAAGGTTGGCTTCTATTTGTCCGGCCTCAGGCCCAACTGTGCCTATATAATTTGGAGAATGCTTATTTAAAAAGTTGTGCAGAATGCAGCACGATAAAACGATAAAATTAAGTTTGTATTCCGCCAAATTAATGGCTGTTTGAAACAGGCGGAACCGGCTGGCCAGAATTCCAAACGCATTCTCAACCACTCTTCTAGCTCTGGCCAGCCGGTAATTAAAAACCCTCCTCTCCGGGGTGAGGGTTCTTTGGGGGAATGGCCTCATGAGGTGCTTGCTGAGAGCGAAGGCTTCATCGGCAATGAAGACAAAGGGGAGTCCTTCCACGTTATCCTCATCAGGTGGCAATCCCAGGCCACCACTCTGGAGACGCTGGCAGAACTCCGTCTGGGCAAATACTCCTCCATCCGACATCCGGCCATTCTTCCCCACGTCCACATATAAAAAATCATAGTGTGCCGACACCACCGCCATTAAAACAATACTGTGGAACCCCTTATAATTAAAATAATATGACCCCGAATGGGGTGGTGGCACAATGTGGACATGTTTCCCATCTATAGCCCCTCCACAATTGGGAAAGTCCCAACGGCTGGCAAAATGGGATGCCACAGTCTGCCATTCCTGTGGCGTTGAAGGAAACTGGGAAATCAAACAAGAAAACCAAAATCAATTAATTTGGAAGCTAACATTGCAAGAAAATTAGACAATTAAAAACATTATTCCCCAGCATCAGTATAACATTCAATAATTTAATTGTTCTGGAATAACTAATATGGAAAGGCACACTTATCAGATTGCTCACCCCCTCTGATGGAACATTGATTACATTTTAGGGGGTTGTGAAATCCCTAAAAAAAATTACTTTTAGGACACGCAGGAATTTAGGGACTAAAAAGGCTACAAGACTGCAGTTGTCGCACTCTGCAGGTGCAGTTGCTAACCAGCTTACAGTAAATGAGGTAATGTAAAAAGGCATTCATGTTGCAAGGAGTACACAATCACATGCAAGGGCAATTAATGAAAACACTTTGAGGCTTGCATATGATTTGATGATGGAAATCAGCAGAGCTTCTGCTCATTTACTAAAGCACTGGAACAAATGCACTTGTAGAGTGCACATGCATTTTGCAAAGTGCAACATATATTTGCTTTAGACAAATCAACACCACAGAACATTCCAGCAAATTTTAACGAGGGTGGGGGTGGGGGGGTTGTGAAATCTAGATAATTGCTCATTAGCAGCACACTATTTGGAGTGAGTTTAGGTGGGGGGGGGGGGGGGTTGTGAAATCTAGATAATTGCTCATTAGCAGCACACTATTTGGAGTGAGTTTAGGTGGGGGGGGGTGGGGGGATTGTGAAATCTAGATAATTGCTCATTAGCAGCACACTATTTGGAGTGAGTTTAGGTGGTGGGGGGGGGGTGGGGGGGTTGTGAAATCTAGATAATTGCTCATTAGCAGCACACTATTTGGAGTGAGTTTAGGTGGTGGGGGGGGGTGGGGGGGTTGTGAAATCTAGATAATTGCTCATTAGCAGCACACTATTTGGAGTGAGTTTAGGGGGTGGGGGGGGGGGGTGGGGGGGTTGTGAAATCTAGATAATTGCTCATTAGCAGCACACTAAATACACTCAAACAAAATACATTCCAAATGAGTAGACTAGGTGGATATGTTCCCATCACTTCATGCTGGGAAGGTTATTGAAGGAAAATATACATGCATGACAAAAAATAACAGTAAAAAATTCCAGCATGTGTGAGGATAAAAAGGGGACATTCACACTATATTGCAATGATGGTAAGTAGTGTTTGAAGCAAGAAATACATCACATTATCAAAGATTACATAAAAGAACATGTGATGCTAATAAAAGAAAAATATCTTACCTTAATATAGTCCTTCTGCAGGACCTGTATGATGGCAGAACAGGTCTCTGGGATAATGATCCCCAGAGCCTGGGGGGAGATGCCTGTCGAGAACTTAAGGTCCTGCAGGCTTCTCCCTGTGGCCAAATACCGCAAGGTAGCGACCAGCCTCTGCTCCGGAGTGATGGCTTGCCTCATGCAGGTATCCTGCCTGCTGATATAGGGGGTCAGCAAAGCCAACAAACGGTCAAAAACGGGGTCCGTCATCCGGAGAAAGTTCCTGAAATCCTCAGGATTATTCTCACGGATCTCACGGAGCAAAGGCATGTGACAGAACTGGTCACGCTGAAGCAACCAATTCTTGGTCCATGAACTCCTCCTCGCCCTGTTCATGGACTGGTCTTGGGCTGAAGAATAAACTACAGCACCAAGCACATACAATGCACGAGCTCTACGACGAGTACGTACAGGTAACATGGCTTCAAAACGGTCGGCTGGTCAGAACGCACTAAACAGAACGCACTGAAGAACAGCAAGGCCTGTGAAGAACGACCTGAAAATCAGGAACGAGCGGCCAATAAAACAAAGATTTCTCAATGCCAACTGACCAAACGCACTGAAAAGCAGATACAAACCTCACAAGCACAGACTGAACAACAGTTAAAACGAACTGAAAAATACGAGTCTCACAAGCGCGAATCGTCTCTCACCAAACTTCTACTAACACGAGATAAACACGAGATTAGCAGAAGGAGCCCAAAGGGTGTCGTACGGGCTATTGAACTTCCGTTTTATAGTCTCGTCGGACTTGGTGTACGTCACCGCGTACTAGGCTGTCGTACTTTTGTGTGGTCGTGTGTGCGCAAGTCCGTTCGTAAGAAAGTCTGCCGCAAGTCCGCCGAAGGTACGTCGGAAGTATGTCGGACAGGCTGTCGGACTTTTGTAGACGAAAAGTCCGACCGTGTGTACGCGGCATTAGTCATGCATTCCACAAATCTGGCCTTTATGGAAGAGTGGTGTAGCAATACCCCCGAAGGAGCTGCTTAAGTTAGTTCAGTCCGTTACTTTGCCTCTCAACCCTAATAACAGCCTCACCCCCCTCTGGCACACCAGGCAATAGTTTAAGTTCAAAAACCAACGAGAAACACACACGTTATGATAAAACACAGAAATTGTCTTTACTGCAATATTTCTGTGTAAGAATAACAGACAGTAACTATATGTATTCAAGTAATCAACTAGAGAGCAATAACTGAGATTTAAGAGCAATATAGCTCTCAATCCTATATTCAAGCTGCTTTCATGGGATTCCAAACCTGAGAATATCCCCAAGAGCAGAGGCACACTTTTGGTAAATAAAGCACAATATGACACTTTAAATTGGATTGGTTACCTTTACTCAGATTGGCTCTATGAGTCCAGGCAGGAGGAGAGCAGAGGAATGACTCCCTATGTGTCAGACCTCTCTCTTCTGTCCCCTGACACCACAAGCCCAACTTTAAACACTTATTCAAGTCAACAAGTAATGACTGACTAGATAAACTGTCTCACACACCCAATGCATATGCAGAGCCCTGAATATGTGTGTGCGGATCCGTACGGCATTAGTAGCTTCAGTTGTTTTGAAGAAAAGATAAGATTTGGTATCTTCAGCTAGCCACTCTCGTTGGTGCACTTAAACTCCTGTATAGCGGGCCAAAACAACACATCTGGCCCAGCTTATCAAGTGAAACAGGCAGGATCCTCATCAGTAGGGATGGGCGAATGGTTCGGCCCGAGCATAAGTTCTGGCCGAACTTTTGTTGTTCGGTCGTTCGTCGAACGTTTGTTCGGCCCCCTGAACCGACCACAATGCATTGCGTCGCTGAACAGTGCATTGCAAGCACTGATTGGTTGAAGCAGTGAAAGCTTCAGCCAATCAGGGCACAGAGCACTGTCAGAGTCATGACTGAACACTGTCATCATGACTTTATCCAATCATGGCTCATTCCTGTCCCACAGTATAAAAGTATTCTTTCAATGGCAGCCATTTTCGGTGTGATTTCAGCGTGGAGAAAGATAGAACAGGGCTCTGTTCAGTGCTATTAGTTAGTGTGCTATACTGTGCTATTTTGCTTTAATTGTCAGTGTAGAATATTATTTTAGTGTCAGTCTAGGGATAGTGTAAGTGTAGTGAGGTGGATCATCATTCAGCTTTGCATAGTGTGCAGCTAGAGTAGGGACAGCTCATATAGTTTCAGTGTAGTGTAGTGAGACCGTGTCAGTAATCTTAACATTAGTGTATAGCTAGAGTAGGGACAGTTCAGATAGCGTCAATGTAGTGATGGTTGAACACTGTCTATTTGATTGCGTTACTGCCAGTTTAACGGCATTTACTTCTGTGTGCGTTACTGCCAGTTTAACGCCATTTACTTCTCTGTGCGTTACTGCAAGTTTAACGCCATATCGTTTTGCGTGCGTTACTGCTAGTTTAACACCATATAGTTTTGCGTGCGTTACTGCCAGTTTACCTCCATATCGTTTTGTGTGCGTTATTGCCAGTTTAACGCCATATGGTTTTGCGTGCATTACTGCCAGTTTAACGCCATATAGTTCTGTGTGCGTTACTGCCAGTTTAAGGCCATATAGTTTTGCGTGCGTTACTGCCAGTTTAACGGCATTTACTTCTGTGTGCGTTACTGCCAGTTTAACGCCATTTACTTCTCTGTGCGTTACTGCAAGTTTAACGCCATATCGTTTTGCGTACGTTACTGCCAGTTTAACGCCATATAGTTCTGTGTGTGTTACTGCCAGCTTAATGCCATATAGTTTTGTGCATTACTGCAATTTTAACGCCATTTACTTCTGTGTGCATTACTGCCAGTTTAACGCCATAAAGTTTTGCGTGCGCTACTGCCAGTTTAACGCCATATAGTTCTGTTTGCGTTACTGCCAATTTAACGCCATATCGTTTTGTGCACGTTACTGCCAGTTTAACACCATATAGTTTTGCATGCGTTACTGCCAGTTTAACACCATATAGTTTTGTGCGTTACTGCCAGTTTAACTCCATATTGTTCTGTGTGCATTACTTCCAGTTTAACGCCATATCGTTTTATGTGCGTTACTGCCAGTTTAACGCCATATAGTTTTGCGTGGGTTATTGCCAGTTTAACGCCATATAGTTTTGCATGCATTACTGCCAGTTTAACGCCATATAGTTCTGTGTGCGTTACTGCCAGTTTAACGCCATATAGTTCTGTGTGCATTACTGCCAGTTTAACGCCATATAGTTTTGTGCATTACTGCAATTTTAACGCCATTTACTTATGTGTGCGTTACTGCCAGTTTAACACCATATAGTTTTGCGTGCATTATTGCCAGTTTAACGCCATATAGTTCTGTTTACGTTATTGCAAATTTAACGCCATATCGTTTTGTGCGCGTTACTGCCAGTTTAACACCATATAGTTTTGCATGCGTTACTGCCAGTTTAACGCCATATAGTTTTGTGCGTTACTGCCAGCTTAACTCCATATAGTTCTGTGTGCATTACTGCCAGTTTAATGCCATATAGTTTTGTGCGTTACTGCCAGTTTAACGCCATATAGTTTTGCGTGCGTTATTGCCAGTTTAACGCCATATAGTTTTGTGTGCATTACTGCCAGTTTAATGCCATATAGTTCTGTGTGCATTACTGCCAGTTTAATGCCATATAGTTCTGTGCGTCACTGTACGTTTGGCGCATTGTATTGCAGTATATTATAGTGTATCTGTGGAGTGTGTTTGTGTAGTGTGAGTACTCAAATTAAAGTGCACCAAACACCTCTTTGCATTGATTAAAGTGCATCTACGTACAGATTTCATCTTCTTCTTTACATTTGCTTATAAGCACCGCCCCCTCCCTCCCAATAATGTCTAGGAGGACAACAAGGAGAGGCAGGCGTTCCCTTGCCACTGTAAGGGGGCAAGCAACAAATGTGTCCATAGGCAAAGGTGGACATGGTGGTCAGTCATCGGGCAGGGCATAATTTCCTCTGTTTCTTGAGTTTGCCCATGCTATCCAGCCACAGCAAGCAGAGGAGGTGGTGGACTGGCTTACCAAACCTTCCTGTAATGAGCCCCTGCTTGCTCGGGTACACTCTCCCGACACTCCTCTGTGGCTCCTCCTCCTCTGTGGCAGTTTGAACACCCCGCCCCCAACAACCACTTTCCTATTGGTCAATTGTAAAGTACACTTGAGTCTTCACTCAGGTCCTCTTGTCCATGCAAATGAGGACTTGAAACAGGGTCAGCAGGGATTGGTCCGATAGCTTGGATAGGAGGACTGATATGTGTAATGACATAGAGAAGCCCCAGGGGGTAATTAAAGTACATAAATAAACAGTCAAACACAGAACAATGCCGTCCTTCCAGACCATGGAGCCGTCTGGAGTGGGTTAGCCTTAAAACAGGGCAGCAGATCCCCCCCCCCACTGTGTAATAGAATTAAAGGAGAAATACTTCAGTATTCCAAGCTTCATGACAATACTCCCCCCTGGGAAACAGTCCAACAGCCACAGTGGGACCCCGAACGGGTCAACTCGAGGATGTTGGAAAAGTAGTCTTAAGGTTCCAACAGTATGAATCGGTCACACAAATACAATTTCCCAGAGTCTGTGTCTCTTGGGGGGATATGGACCTGAATCCAAAGTGACACCACCTCAAGGGTCCTCAGGCATACAGCTCACAAAGAGCACCGTTCCCCCAAATGCCAGGGCCCACGATCGGTCGGCAAGAGGCTAGCATTCAGTCCCCTCCAAAAGCCTCTGTCCTGGCTAGGTCTGTCGCATTTCTCCCTTGTCTGCATATGAATAACACAGGAGAAGTCCCCAGATGGATTTACTCCGAAGTTAGTCCATAGTTCCAGTCCCCTAATGCCTGTACCCACACAGTACCCCAAACAAATTGTTCCAAACAGAGCATTACTTACCCAGGCAACCTCTGCCTCTCTCAGAGAACATGCCCGCCACTGGGGACAGGCCTGGACTGGCCCTTCTCCCTGGAGTCCTTTCAGCCACTGGAGAGAAGACAGGGTGACTGGGCTCACTCCATCATGCTGTTGGGGATCTGGGCCGACTGCCCAGCATCCCTGGGGTATACAAGTGGGGACTGAAGTCCCATCCACTTTTAGTAGGTGAAAATCCCACAGTGCTTGCAAAGCATGGCTGGCATCCTCCTGTCTCAGTGTCACACCATTTTCTGGGGTTGTGTCAGTGGAGACCAAAGTCCCATCCACTATCACAGGAACTCCCTCTTCTGTTAGTTGAGGGCAAAGGCCAGCAGCACTCTGCCCTCTTGCCAACACTTCTGCTGGGGACTCCACATCCTCCGCTCTGGCTAACCGTTGGGGCAGGAGGCTGGCTTCCTCCACTCCCAAACTGTGTAACTGCCATTGGGGAGTTGAGCCGGCTGCTTCCTTTTCCATTCCCTCATCTGGATGTTGGGACGATATGTCTGTGGTACTATCTCCCGGGTGCACGGATCTTTGCTGGGGAGGAAAGACCGCTTCCTCCACCCTGGCCAACTGTTGGGGAGGAACCACGAATACCTCCTCTCCCTTCTCCCCCTGTATCCTGATCTGCTGCTGGGAAGTGACCACCTCCTTCTCACCCTGAGCCTCCAATAACAGCATTCGTACTTCATACTGCGACCAGTACCTTACATGGATGGAGGGGAGAACTTTTTCGCTGGTGTCGCTGCTCACGGGCTAGCGCTTCCTTCCAGAGTTCGCAGCGGATAGAATCAAACCATCCCAGCAGGAACCTGCTCTGATACTGGTCCTCTATGCTGTATCTGCATCTCTCGCAACCTCCTTCTGAATTCCTCTTCCATGGTGGCTGGTATCTGTACCTCTCCTCTCCTGCTATCTGGACCTTGGATCCAGGTGATGGTTTGGATGTGTTCACGGCAAGGAAGCACGATCCCACCAGTCCCTCCCCGGCACTGAAGTAAGTCTTTCAGTGTGGCTCTCCTGCAGGCTGGTTTGGAGTGTCCCAGTAACTGGAGAGCAAATCCCACTGCTGCCACCAATGTAACGAGCCCCTGCTCGCTCATTTCCACTCTCCTGACACTCCTCTGTGGCTATTGAATCAGATTGCAGATCGCAACATCTGATGGTCCGGTCATCCAATGCTCCGGGATTCGAACTACAGCTGTGCCGATCGAATCCAGTTGTGATAGCTCAGAACAAACACCAGGCAGGCTGTATGTAAGTTCAAACAGGAATCTCCTCCTTATTGATGCACACAACACACTTTTATACACAGCAGTTTGAACACCCCGCCCCCAACAACCACTTTCCTATTGGTCAATTGTAAAGTACACTTGAGTCTTCACTCAGGTCCTCTTGTCCATGCAAATGAGGACTTGAAACAGGGTCAGCAGGGATTGGTCCGATAGCTTGGATAGGAGGACTGATATGTGTAATGACATAGAGAAGCCCAGGGGGTAATTAAAGTACATAAGCAAACAGTCAAACACAGAACAATGCCTTCCTTCCAGACCATGGAGCCGTCTGGAGGGGGTTAGCCTTAAAACAGGGCAGTAGATCCCCCCCACTGTGTAAGAGAATCAAAGGAGAAATACTTCAGTATGCCAAGCTTCATGACACTTCCTCATCCTCTGTCATGCAAGCAGAGACAAGTGTGCAGTCCTCTGCAGTTGCCAGAGTGGATAAACCTGCCTCCTTGTCCACATCTACTCCATAGCCCCAACATCAGCCATTAAGGAGTCAGCTGAGTTATTTGACCAGAGCGTCAGCCACTTGCACCTTGATGATGCCCAGCCATTACTGGATTCAGATGTTGGTTCTGAGGTTGAGGATGACAGGAACATGAGCCTAGAGAGAGAGGGGAACACTGGTAGACAAATTGGCATTCATGTTCCCCAAGCCGCAGCATATTGCCAAGTTGTCTCCAGTGGTAATGATGAAGATGGAGGAGATAGAAATGATGATGATGATGATGATGATGATGAGGTCACTGATGAAACTTGGGTGCCAGATAGAGCAGAGGAGGAAACCCTTCCGTGAATTCGCAAAATGTGCTGTACCACAAGGGCAGGTTCCCAGTCGTTACTACTTTTCATATAAGGCCATTCCATCTCTCTACCATCACGTGGAAGGGAATGTTCTGGCATCGTTGGGCAAGGCAGTCAGCCATAAAATCCACCTTACTGCTGACACGTGGTCCAGCAAGCATGGGTAGGGACGATGTATTTTGTTTACAGCACACTGGGTAATGCTGCTTGCAACTGGAAAGGATGGAGGACAGGGCTTGGTGCTGCAGCTTGTTTTGCCCCCATGTCTCCATACAGCTGGTGGTGATGATGCCAGACCTGTGAGCTCTACCCCCTCCTCCTCCTCCTCCGCCACCTCCATGCCCTCCTCTGCAGAATTGTCCTATGAACATCAGGTACCCCCTTAAGCATTCAAGGGGCTATTCCCAGAGTCAGGCTAAAAGGTACCATGCAGTGCTTCAGCTGGTGTGTTTAGGGGACAGGAACCACACCAGAGCAAGATTCTTGCAGCTCTGCAGGGACAGGCCCAGAGGTAGTTCACACCATGCCAGCTGGAGCCAGGAATGGTGGTGTCCGACAATGGCTCAAACCTCTTGTCTGCCCTTAGACAGGGAATGTTGATACAAGTGCCATGCCTGGCACTTGTCCTCAATTTGGTGGTGCAGCGTTTCCTAAGTACGTACCCAGGGTTGCAAGATGTACTAAAACAGGCCAGAAGAGTCTGTAGCCATTTCAGGCAGTCATACACAGCCAGTGCTTGGTTGTAATTCAGCGGGAGTTCCACCTGCCCGTAAACCACCTGATTTGTGACATGCCCACTAGGTGGAACTCAACTTTGGGAATGCTGCAGCAGCTATACATGCAGCAGAGGGTCGTCAATGAGTACCTGTGCCAGTAGGGCACGACGACAGGCTCAGGCCACCTCAGCTTTTTTTTTTCTATCCAAAGTCAAAGTGACACCAGAATGTATCCAAAAAATCTCTAAGCGTGTTCCCCATGCCATACATTGTGGCCTCATCATACACACTGTGTAGCTGTTGCTGAGCAAAATAAAGGCAGCTTGCAGGGAAAATTTCATTTTTTTGGCTTTATAAATGCAATTATTGCTGCAGCAGATTCTAGACATGCTACAGATCTGCCACTTTGCAGGTAGACTAAGTGGACCCCCCAGGCACTATATTGGAAGGAATTTTTCATTTTTATGCTTTCACTTTAAAAATCAAAAAATCACTGCTCATTAAAAAATTATGTTTATCACAAACTTTTTTATTGATACATGTTCCCCAGGACGGGACCCGGACCCCTATAACCATTGTGTACCCAATTACTTGCATATAAGCCTTCAAAATGGGCACTTTTGATTTTTGACGTTCGGGTCCCATTTACTTTAATGGGGTTTGTTATTCGGGTCCGAACTTTCGCGGTGTTCAAAAGTTCTGGTGTGAACCAAACAGGGGTCTGTTTGGCCCATCCCTACTCCTCAGCAAGGTGAGAGGACAATGATGTCTGTATACAGTGTTCCAGAAATGGATAGCCTTATCCCTTATCCCTGTGGCATTACAAGTGTCAGCGAGATGACTACCAGCAATGATGTCTGTATACAGTGTTGATACTGCTCCTATGGTGCATTGTCTCTGTTCCCAGTAGATGGGCAAAATACCCTTTCACCAAATCCCGTGGCCAAGGCCCAAACGAATGTCCTGGAACAGCAGGCTTTCCTGGTGACCTGACTAGTCATCTCACATTGGAATGCTTCACTGTCGGTGCAGGTGTGCCTCGATATGCACCTGGAATCCCCCTCTCTCAGGCTGGCTGTCACGACTGGTGGTAGAGGCCGGAATTAGGCGGGGAGATCATCTGGGAGACACCATCTCTCCTTCAGGTTTGATCTCTTTCTGGTGACTGACTCACTGCAGCTTCTTAAAGGCCCTCTGATTGGCTCCTGTAACTGCTCCTTTAATTGGCTTTCCTCCTGCCAATAGGGACACAAAGGGGGCTGCAGAGTGAACAGCAGCTCTATGTAAGTCAGCTCCTATTACATTAGATTAGGTCAGTGAAACAGGAAAAAGGAGGGGGGAGAAGGATTGCAGGCACCTGCCACAGTGGCAAGAAGAAAGCCATTGTTGAAAGAAATCCATAAGAAGTCCCGATTGCAGTTGGCGAGAAGCCATGTGAGGGACACAGCAAACATGTGGAAGAAGGGGTTCTGGTCAAATGAGACCAAAATTTTACTTTTTGGCCTAAAACCAAAACGCAGATCCCCCAGATGAAGGCACGTATACCCTGTGCCGAAGACGCGTAGGGGAGGGGCAGGACGGAGCTTTCTACACACAGACAGGCAGAGGATTGAACACCGCACCGCACCGCACGCCACAGGATTCATCTGTATTGCATGTTTTGGATAGGATGGTGCACTGACGCACCCAAGCATTGTGAGTACCCTCCTGGAGGGATTGTTTTTAGGGCTTTTCAAATAAATTCCTGGCGGTATTATGCTATGAGTCTCCTTTCTTTCATATATGTCACCATTTGAGCGAGATACAGATCATCACCAGCATATCCTGTGTGAGTCCTGGAGTGGCTCTAATGCGTGTTTTGACACTGTTGAGCTACTGTGTCACACGCTCTAAGGTGAGCGCATTATCCATTGGGGGTCACTGGAGAGCACTGCAGCATGCCATAACGTGCACATCTCTTAAGAAGAGCATGAGGAATATTTAGCACTTTTTAAAAAAAAACAGCATGAGGATTGCCTGCTATTTGTTTGGACACTATTGTGCACTTTGATTTATATACTCTTATGAATGGCTTGGACTGAGATATATTCATTTGTATGAATTGGTTTCGGACACTTTATTTATCAAGTAGCACTTATATATTTTTTTTAATCATTTAAAGGATTTTTTTTTTTTTGCATGGTGCATGTTACCATTTTTCATATATTCAATTGTGGATTATTGTCACTTTCTTCACAGGTGTGTGACACTGTTTATAATTTATAATAATTTTTAATATTGTATAGATTTATTATATTCTTTGTTCATGTATTTATAGCCTTTAGCGCATACACATATATTTATTTATATTTGTGGCATAAAACTAACACTGCACATGACCCTGAACACACCATCTCCACCGTGAAACATGGTGGTGGCAGCATCATGTTGTGGGGATGCTTTTCTTCAGCCAGGACAGAGAAGCTGATCAGTATTGATGGGAAGATAGATGGAGCCAAATACAGGGCAATCTTAGAAAAAAACCTGTTAGAGTCCACAAAAGACTTGAGACTGGGGTGGTGGTTCACCTTCCATTAGGACAACGACCCTAAACATACAGCCAGAGCTACAATGGAATGGTTTAGAACAAAGCATAATCATGTGTTAGAATGGTCTAGTCAAAGTCTAGACCTAAATCCAATTGAGAATCTGTGGCAAGACTTGAAAATTGCTGTTCACAGACGCTCTCCATCCAATCTGACAGAGCTTGAGCTATTTTGCAAAGCAGAATGGACAAAAATGTCCCTCTCTAGATGTGCAAAGCTGGTAGAGACATCCCCAAAAAGACTTGCAGCTGTAATTGCAGTGAAAGGAGGTTCTACAAAGTATTGACTCAGGGGGGCTGAATACAAATGTACACCACACTTTTCACATATTTATTTGTAAAAAATTTGGAAAACTGTTTATCATTTTCCTTCAACTTCACAATTATGTGCCACTTTGTGTTGGTCTAAAACATAAAATACCAACAAAATACATTTACGTTTTTGGTTGTAACATGACAAAAACGTGGAAAATTTCAAAGGGTATGAATACTTTTTCAAGGCACTGTATATATTGTTATAATTACTGTATTTATTGGCGTATAACACTCACTTTTTCATCATGAAAATCGGGTGCAAATAGCGCGTGCGTGTTATACGCCAATACTTCAATTTTAGCTGTCTCTGAGGGGACAGGGAGAAGGGCGGGATGAGCGCTGTCAGATTAAATACAGTGAGAATCTCCTGTTTACTTGGCGGCCTCTGTAATAGAAAGTCCCGTCTCCTGGGCCACCATTGGACCACTGATGGCAGTGGTGAGGCTGCTGCATTGATGGCAATGGTGAGGCTGCATTGATGTAGACTAATGAGGCTGCATTAATGGCACTTGTGAGGCTGCAGATGGGCATTGATCAGGCTGCATTGATGGCAATGGTGAGGCTGCAGATGGGCACTGACCCTTATTTTGCTTCAAAGTTCCTTATTAAAAATTTAAGTTTTTTTCCTGAAACTTCCCTCTTAAAATGAATGTGCGTGTTATAGGCCTGTGCGTGTTATACGCCGATAAATACGGTACATATATGCATAATTATTTGCTGTTATTATTATCAGAAGTTTTTAGGGTGATGTATTGTGTATAAGCTCACAAGCTTAAAGTGTCAAAGGTATCACTCGCAAACATTAAAAATTTTGCAAATGTTGTCTAATGTAATATTCCATTCAGTCTGATGTAATATTCAGAACTTAGTGTACTATTCCAGTACCCTGGCGAGAAGGAAAGCAGTGCCCACATACGAAGGATCTCAGCAGTCATGTCCCTGGATATCAGATTCCAGTCTTGAGAACTGTCGAGAAGTTGACTGGAAACATTACTTTGTTGACAGTTTTGAAAGTGCGGTGTGTTCAGAATGAGGATTTCTATTCATGAAACTGACAAATCCTGTTATTTTATTCTGGGAAGACACAGTGTGTGTGTGATATTATGCCAGCGGGGCAGTATGTCTGACTAGCCGTCAGATTATTGTGTACAGGAACGGATCATTTTATTTCCATGCCGGTAAAGTGGCTCAGATTTAATTCCTTTCAGTCTCTTTTTTGGGGGTCATACACCCCATTGCTTGTTTTGCCATCTGCATTAGAAAGGTGCATCTACACCAGACTTAAACAAACAGTGTTGGTTCAGTTTTGTGTTTCCTTTAGTCTTCACTGAGGTTGAATGTCACATGATTTTGATGTTCAGACTGCTAAAAAGTACCAGTTTTTATTTGTAGGAATGTTTGTCTTTCAAAAACGTAAGTAAGGAAAAAAACTTGCACAGAGAAAAATATTTTTAAAATGGGAGAAAAATGCAAAAGAGGATATATTGTGTAGTTGACTTAATCCAAAAAAGTGTGAGATAAATCATTTTAGGAGAAAGTAGGTATAGAATGAGAAAACTCACATTAGGTGAGGTTATAGAGGACCAGGAGAATGGTGTAGGCCAGGGGTCTTCAAACTTTCTAAGCAAAGGGCCAGTTTACTGTTCTTCAGCCTATAGAGGGCCCGTATTGTGGCCAATGGGAGTAAACAATGCCCCATTGGAGGAATAGTGCCCCATTGTCAGCATCAATGGGAGGAATAGTGTCTCATCAATGGTGCCAGTGGGAGGAATAGTGCCCAATCATTGGTGTAAGTGGGAGGAATAGTGCCCCAACATTGGTGTCAGTGGGAGGAATGGTACCCCATCATTGGCGTCAGTGGAAGGGTTAGTGCCTCATCAATGGTGTCAGTAGGCGGAATAGTGCCCCTTTGATGGTGTCAGTCTGAAGAATGGTGCCCAATCATTAGTGTCAGTGGGAGGAATAGTACCCAATCATTGGTGTCCGTAGGAGGAATAGTGGCACATAATTTTTGTCAGTGGGAGGAATAGTGCTCTATCATTGGTGTCAGTAGGAGGGTTAGTGCCCCATTGATGGTGTCAGCGAGAGGAATAGTGCCCCATTAATTGTGTCATTGGGAGGAATAATGCCCTATCGATGGTGTCAGTGGAAGGAATAGTGCCCAATCATTGGTGTAAGTGGGAGGAACAGTGCCCCAACATTGGCGTCAGTGAGAGGAATGGCGCTCCATCATTGGCGTCAGTGGATAGGTTAGTGCCTCATCAATGGTGTCAGTAGGAGGAATAGTGCCCCTTTGATGGTGTCAGTCTGAAGAATGGTGCCCAATCATTGGTGTCAGTGGGAGAAATAGTACCCAATCATTGGTGTCCGAAGGAGGAATAGTGGCACATCATTTTTGTCAGTGGGAGGAATAGTGCTCTATCATTGGTGTCAGTAGGAGGTAGGAGTGCCCCATTGATGGTGTCAGCGAGAGGAATAGTGCCCTATCGATGGTGTTAGTGGAAGGAATAGTGCCCAATCATTTGTGTAAGTGGGAGGAATAGTGCCCCAAGGGCAAGATAAAGGCAAGCAAAGGGCCACATCTGACCCTTGAGCCACAGTTTGGAGACAACTAGTGTAGACATACTAAAAACAACACGTGGAGAATCCATCTGTCTCCATGCAGTTTGGTGTTCACACTTAATGGGTTTAATATGATTAAACGTCAAATGCAAACTCACAGAAATATAAAATGAAAGTGCTGATCCGCAGCCATGCCACATTGGATGGAAGCCGTCCACCGGAAGAGCCGTCATTTGTTTGTGCCACAGTTTCATTTGTTGTTGGTGTTCACACTCGGATGCTCTGGGTTAGCCCAAATCTAGTTCAGCTGTGTGGAACTTGGAGAAGGGTAGACAAGTATGAAGGAGCAATAAAAAAAATACTCATTGAAAAGCAGAGGTGCTCAGGTAGAAGATGAGGATGAATCTTGGGTAGGATAAAGGATAAAGTGAATTCTATTAAACACCATATTAGTAGCTACCTGCCTCTTCATCAGACATGTGGACGGTGTAACACAAATTATGTATGCTGATGTACAGAATGCTCAGTGGTGAGATACAAGTGTATGACCAATTAATTTTTGTAAAATTGACCATTTTCATAAGGAGCATAGTGTTCTTGGGGCACTCATAGGTTAGTGCTTGCAAATTTCACCACTTCTATCTTTCTCTGTAGACTAGAGATGGGCACGACAGAAAAATGTGTTTTGTATTTGTTCATTAAAGCAGAACTACACTGCATTAAACACCACAAACCAAAAACCACGTGCCGACCATCTAACTGGGAAAATATGTCATTTGTTTGATGTTAAATATTGGGGTTATGGCTGCAGCTTGATGCCATGATTTTCCTCTGGCGCCGGACCTTTAGATAAAAGTGATCCCCACGGCAGATTTGCCACAGGGTCACTTTTAGAAGCAACAGGATCATCTAAATATGACACGTACTATTGGTCACCAGCAGTGGCGGCTGGTGTTTGCCCCCCTGGGCTCCTTCTGATAATTTCGTAGAAGTTAGTAGCGCTTTTCAGTTCGCGCTTTTCATTTTGTGCTTTTCAGTTCGTTTCTGAACGGCCGTTCGTCAACCAGCCATGTTGCGGAATCAGAGGAGATAACGTGTTATTTATTATTAGCCTTGGAGTTATTGCTTTGACCCAAGTCCAGTCCAGGAACAGGAGGAGGAGGAGTTCTTGGACCAAAAATTGGTTGCTTTATTAATCGTGACCAATTATGTCATATGCCTTTGCTGTGGAGCTCCAGAAGAATAATCCGGATGATGTTCGGAATTATCTCTGGATGACGGACCCCTGCTTTCACCAACTCTTGGCATTGTTGACCCCCTATATTAAGAAGCAGGACACATGCATGAGGCATGCGTAGAATGCACTTTTGCACTAGATGCATAGAATGCACTTTTTGGTTAAGTTCTATTGGCAGATAGCATGTCTAATTTTTTTTTGTTTTCTTTTTTTTTTAATACACAATAAAAAATTGTGTAGAATAATACTTGGCTATGTGTTTTACTTCAAATGACAGTTTTGGAGTAGGCAGTTACGTTTAAAAAAATACAATGTAAAATTGACAAGGGACACAACATAGTTGTATCTTTGATCTTAAAAACTATGGGATAATAGTGTTGTGGTAAATTGCCCAAAACAAAAAAAAAAGCATAATAATATTATTCTTGATATCACTAAAAAAAAAAAAAGCCTTTGAAAATTAGTTTGCCATAACTCCATCAATACCACCAGCAAAGCAGTTTCATTACTATCCCATTAAAGAAGAAGAGAATTGTGCGCTGCATTTCGAAATTTCATAATTTGCTGCGTCACGAATGTTAATTCTCCATTACAAATGCCAGGTTACAAGATCGACCGCTTCTGGCTCATCCTTGCTTCCGAGCATGCGTGTTTGTACTTTGGACTTTTGTCCGGCGGACTTGTGTACACATGCTCGGAAAATCCGACAACAGACATGTGTCCATGGAAAATTTTAAAACCTGCCATCCAACATTTGTCTGCGGAAAATCCGACAACAATTGTCCGATGGAGCGTACAGACGGTCGGATTTTCCGCCAACAGCCTGTCATCACACATTTCCCGTAGGAAAAATCCGATCGTGTGTACAAGGCTTAACATTGAATTTAGTTCTTTTGTTTGGGAAAGTCCATTCTTTCTAGGAATGCACCGATAGCATTTTTTTAACACCGAATACGAGCACCGATACTTTTTCTCTAGCACTCGCCAATACCAATTTCCCATACCTATTTTTAGTGTCGTGAAAGGTTTTTTTTAGGCTAGTTTATTTTATTTTATATTACATTTAATTATTTTTATGTTTTTAACTTTATATTGTGATAATCAGGGCAGAACCGCACCATTTTAGATACCATTAAAATGAATGCAATGATTAAAAGGACGACTCTCGGACCCATAGAGAGCTCCCCTCTACACTTTTTTTTCCATGGGGTGCCATCCTCTTTAAAATTATATAAAATTATATATAAGGAGTGTTACTCCCCCCTTGCTCAATGCTGCCAAATCCCTGATTCCAAAGTTCTTGGAAACAAGCCACTTGTCCCTCTATTATAGACTGAAAGAAGGTGGTGGATGCTACTATGGGAGGCGGAATGTTGGCTATATACTGCTAAAAACCAATATGACAAATTTAAAGATATCTGGTCAGGCTGGATGTATTATTCCTCAGAGATCTTAGCAGACTAACTGTAACCCCCATATAATGATTGACAATGTGATAGCCTTTGCCCCATACTCACCCCTTATTTATGTCGGGCTCTGGCTAGCTTCAGTCAGTGATTAATCAACTCCCTGCCCTGGGATCTGTTTTTTTTCTTTCCTGTCTCTTTTTTGTGTCTTCTTTTTGTTTCTTTTTCTTTGTTATTCTGTGATTTTTTTTGTCCTTGATTGGCTCTCTTTTTTTTTCAGAACCAATGGTATGTAGACAGAGTATTGCCCCGTACACACGGTCGGACTTTGTTCGGACATTCCGACAACAAAATCCTAGGATTTTTTCCGACGGATGTTGGCTCAAACTTGTCTTGCATACACACGGTCACATAAAGTTGTCGTAAAATCCGATCGTTCAGAACGCGGTGACGTAAAACACGTACGTCGGGACTATAAACGGGGCAGTGGCCAATAGCTTTCATCTCTTTATTTATTCTGAGCATGCGTGGCACTTTGTGCGTCGGATTTGTGTACACACGATCGGAAATTCCGACAACGGATTTTGTTGTCGGAAAATTTTATATCCTGCTCTCAAACTTTGTGTGTCGAAAAATCCGATGGAAAATGTGTTATGGAGCCCACACACGGTCGGAATTTCCGACAACAAGGTCCTACAACACATTTTCCGTCGGAAAATCCGACCGTGTGTACGGGGCATAACAGTTTTGTGATTATATCTTATGTATTTCAGGTCTGTTTGGATATGCTGGCACTATGGTGGGTCTATTCTTCCCCTGTTCTCTTATGCCCCGTACACACGAGCGAAATGTCCGTCAGAAAAAGTCCGACGGGAGCTTTTCATCGTATATTCCAATCGTGTGTATGCCTTATCAGACTTTTTACGTTGAAAATTGTGACGGACCTAGAAAGAGAACATGTTCTAAATATTTCCGACGGAACCAATTCCTATCGGGAAAACCGCTCGTCTGTATGCTGTTCCGACTGACCAAAAACGATGCATGCTGTGAAGCAAGTATGAGACGGAAGCTATTGGCTACTGGCTATTGAACTTTCTTTTTCTAGTTCCGTCGTACGTGTTGTACGTCACCGCGGTCTGGACGGTTTGACTTTGGTGTGATTGTATATACGCAAGACAGTTTCAGCGGAATTCCGTTGGAACTCCGTCAGAAAAACCTTCAGAGTTTAATCCGACGGGAAAACCGGTTGTGTGCACAGGGCATTACACCCGTATTGACGATAGGTTGGAGATGGGTGGAAGGCCCCTACGTTCTAGACTGGATCCATATATTTTGGCTATAGATTGACTTTGTTAGCTCAGTTCCTGTTATGTGAGCCTGTAAAATTACCTTGTATGTTTGCCTATGTTACAATCTGTACTCTCATTATTCTTTGTATAAAACTGAATAAAATTTTGATTACAAAAAAAAAATATGAATGCAATTTGTCATTTTATCAGAGTGGTTTGAAATCGCAGCGATTCTGCCTGCAATTTAAACTGCCCAGGTGTAAATGTAGCCGAAAGGCACCGGTTACAGTTTGTGGACTTGAAGGTATCAGTTTTCATATCGGTGCAACTGCACGAGTACAAGTGCTCGTGCTAATGTTTAGTATCGGCACCAGTTCTGATACCGATATCAGTGCAACGCTAATATTCTGCAAAGTCAAATGATCATAAGAAGCTAAATTTTAAACTACTTTCGATTGACTTTCGTCACTGAGAACATTTGTACGAAAGTTCATCCAAATATCTACTAATGTATGGCCAGTTTAGGGGTCTGGTTGGAAAATTAGGGGAACCCTACACCAGTTTTGTTATTTTTAATAACTGCATCCAGAGCTGTGGGGTGTTTTCTATGTCATTTAGTGACAATACATTGCCAAATTTTAAACCAGCCCTGTGCTGATGTAAATAAACCCCCCACTGACTTTAAAGAAGCATCTGTGTAATTATATGTGCGTTAATACCTATATCCACATATACACTATATAAGCAAAAGTATTGGGCCACCTGCCTTTACACACACATGAACTTTAATGACATCCCAGTCTTATGCCGCGTACACACGGTCGGACTTTTCAGCTACAAAAGTCCGACAGCCTGTCCGACATACTTCCGGCGTACCTTCGGCGGACTTGCGGCAGACTTTCTAACGAACGGACTTGCCTACACACGACCACACAAAAGTACGACAGCCTAGTACGCGGTGACGTACACCAAGCCCGACGAGACTATAAAACGGAAGTTCAATAGCCCGTACGACACCCTTTGGGCTCCTTCTGCTAATCTCGTGTTTATCTCGTGTTAGTAGAAGTTTGGTGAGAGACGATTCGCGCTTGTGAGACTCGTATTTTTCAGTTCGTTTTAACTGTTGTTCAGTCTGTGCTTGTGAGGTTTGTATCTGCTTTTCAGTGCGTTTGGTCAGTTGGCATTGAGAAATCTTTGTTTTATTGGCCGCTCGTTCCTGATTTTCAGGTCGCTCTTCACAGGCCTTGCTGTTCTTCAGTGCGTTCTGTTTAGTGCGTTCTGACCAGCCGACCGTTTTGAAACCATGTTACCTGTACGTACTCGTCGTCGAGCTCGTGCATTGTATGTGTTTGGTGCTGTAGTTTATTCTTCAGACCAAGACCAGTCCATGAACAGGGCGAGGAGGAGTTCATGGACCAAGAATTGGTTGCTCCAGCGTGACCAGTTCTGTCACATGCCATTGCTCCGTGAGATCCGTGAGAATAATCCTGAGGATTTCAGGAACTTTCTCCGGATGACGGACCCCGTTTTTGACCGTTTGTTGGCTTTGCTGACCCCCTATATCAGCAGGCAGGATACCTGCATGAGGCAAGCCATCACTCCGGAGCAGAGGCTGGTCGCTACCTTGCGGTATTTGGCCACAGGGAGAAGCCTGCAGGACCTTAAGTTCTCGACAGGCATCTCCCCCCAGGCTCTGGGGATCATTATCCCAGAGACCTGTTCTGCCATCATCCAGGTCCTGCAGAAGGACTATATTAAGGTAAGATATTTTTCTTTTATTAGCATCACATGTTCTTTTATGTAATCTTTGATAATGTAATGTATTTCTTGCTTCAAACACTACTTACCATCATTGCAATATAGTGTGAATGTCCCCTTTTTATCCTCACACATGCTGGATTTTTTTCCTGTTTTTTTTTGTCATGCATGTATATTTTCTTTCAATAACCTCCCCAGCATGCAATGATGGGAACATATCCACCTAGTCTACTCATTTTGAATGTATTTTGTTTGAGTGTATTTAGTGTGCTGATAATTAGCAATTAGCTAGATTTCCCAAACCCCCCCCCCCCCCCACCCTCGTAAAAATTTGCTTGAATGTTCTGTGGTGTTGATTTGTCTAAAGCAAATCTATTGCCACGTACACACGGTCGGACTTTCCGGCATACTTGGTCCGGCGGACCAGAGTGTGCCGGACAATCCGCCCGTGTGTGGGCGGTGGCGGACTTCTTCCCAAAAGCCCGCCGGACCTAGATTTGAAACAAGTTTTAAATCTTTCCGTAGGACTCAGTTTCGGGCGGAAAGTCCGCTCGTGTGTGTGCTGGTCCGATGGAAAGCCCGCTCGTGTGTAGGCTGGTCCGACGGACCAGATACGACGCGAGGGCAGGGTATTGCATCTCGCGCTCTCTGCAATAGGAAAAACAAATTTTCCTATTGCGGTGAGCGCGGTGCATGCCAGGCCCTTAGGTCTGGTATGGATTATAAAGGGAACCCCCTACGCCGAAAAAACGGCGTGGGGTCCCCCCTAAAATCCATACCAGACCCCGATCCGAGCACGCAGCCTGGCCGGTCAGGAAAGGGGGTGGGGACGAGCGAGCGCCCCCCCCCCTCCTGAACCGTACCAGGCCGCATGCCCTCAACATGGGGGGTGGGTGCTTTGGGGGAGGGGGGCGCCCTGCGGGGCCCCCCACCCCAAAGCACCTTGTCCCCATGTTGATGAGGACAAGGGCCTCTTCCCGACAACCCTGGCCGTTGGTTGTCGGGGTCTGCGGGCGGGGGCTTATCGGAATCTGGGAGCCCCCTTTAATAAGGGGGCCCCCAGATCCCGGCCCCCCACCCTATGTGAATGAGTATGGGGTACATGGTACCCCTACCCATTCACCTAGGGAAAAAGTGTAAGTAATAAAACACACTACACAGGTTTTTAAAATATTTTATTAAACAGCTCCGGGGGGGGGGGGATCTTCCTCCGGCTTCGGGGGTCTTCTTCCGGCTTCGGGGGTCCCTCCGCTTCATCTTCTCCCGGCGTCCGGTTGGTTCTTCTCCGCTCTCTTCTCCCGGTGTTCCTGTTCTTCGGCCGGCTCCTCTGCTGTCTTCAAGTAGCTCTCTTGCCAGCAGAGGTCCGGACTTCTGGGCTTCTGGGCTTCTGGGCTTCTGGGCTTCTCTTCCCCAGATGTTGACACGACGCTCTCTCCTGCTGGACTGCTCTCCGAGGGCTGCGTTGTGACTTATATAGGTGGAGACCCCGCCCCCTTTTGATGTCACAGTCCCTGGGCATGCTGGGACTGTGACGTTTTAGGGGGCGTGGTCACTGGGTGATGTTCCCTAAAATGTAATCAATGTTCCATCAGAGGGGGTGAGCAATCTGATAAGTGTGCCTTTCCATATTAGTTATTCCAGAAGAATTAAATTATTTAATGTTATACTGATGCTGGGGAATAATGTTTTTAATTGTATAATTTTCTTGCAATGTTAGCTTCCAAATTAATTGATTTTGGTTTTCTTGTTTGATTCCCCAGTTTCCTTCAACGCCACAGGAATGGCAGACTGTGGCATCCCATTTTGCCAGCCGTTGGGACTTTCCCAATTGTGGAGGGGCTATAGATGGGAAACATGTCCACATCGTGCCACCACCCCATTCGGGGTCATACTATTTTAATTATAAAGGATTCCACAGTATTGTTTTAATGGCGGTGGTGTCGGCACACTATGAATTTTTATATGTGGACGTGGGGAAGAATAGCCGGATGTCGGATGGAGGAGTATTTGCCCAGACGGAGTTCTGCCAGCGTCTCCAGAGTGGTGGCCTGGGATTGCCACCTGATGCGGATAATGTGGAAGGACTCCCCTTTGTCTTCATTGCCGATGAAGCCTTCGCTCTGAGCAAGCACCTCATGAGGCCATTCCCCCAAAGAACCCTCACCCCGGAGAGGAGGGTTTTTAATTTCCGGCTGGCCAGAGCTAGAAGAGTGGTTGAGAATGCGTTTGGAATTCTGGCCAGCCGGTTCCGCCTGTTTCAAACAGCCATTAATTTGGCGGAATACAAACTTAATTTTATCATTTTATCGTGCTGCATTCTGCACAACTTTTTAAACAAACATTCTCTGAATTATATAGGAACAGTTGGGCCTGAGGCCGGACTTATAGATGACAACCTTACGGGCCTGGATACTGTCCGTACTGGCTTGGCCCCCCAAAGTGCCCGTCAAGTTAGACAGCAATATGTTAATTATTTTATGGGTAGGGGGGCCATTGCAATGGGCCAGGATATTTAATTTTTTACAATAAAAAAAATATTTATGAAATCTTGAATTATATTTATTGCTTGCCTTTCTTTTGGGCTTTCTCCTAGGTTATGGTCGAGCAGTTGTAGTGCCAACTGTATTTTCATTTTCAATGTCTAAATAAGCTCCATTGCCACTGTAAACAACTTTTTGACAATTATAACCAAACTGATACTGAGCATTGAAATAACAAACCACACATTTATTTAATTCCTATAAGGAGATGTTTTTATTAATCGTTGTTATGCATTCAGTTATGCATTTAGTATAAAATGTTCATAGACAAAAATAAAATGATATCTTAATAATTTTGAAAAATATAATTATATTTAAATATTTATACATAATCCACAAAAAAATATTTTTGGCTTTTTGGCTTTTCGCAAACAGCCTTTTTGTTTTGTTGTTTTTTTTTTTTTTTAAATCAAGTTTTTTTTTTTGTTTGTTTTTTTTAAAATCAAGTGTTATTTTTTTTATCGTTTTTTGGAAAATCAAATTTTTTTATTTTTTTGTTTTTTTTTTAAATCAAGTTTTATTTTTTTTGTTTCGTTTTTTGGAAAATCAATTTTTATATTTTTTTTTTTTTTTTTTAAATCAAGTTTTATTTTTTTTTTCGTT